>NC_141539.1:123730000-123880000 GCF_021556685.1 Rattus norvegicus | reverse complement strand
CTGTGTTAGCTTCACTTTGTATTTAATTAATATTTTTGAGATTGGATCTCATGATGTAGGCCAAGATGACCTCAAACTCTTAATTCTCCTGTTTCAGCCTTCTAAGTCCTGGGATTACAGATGTATATCATCACATCTGCTCAGATTTCACTTTTAAAGACTTTTAAAAGATTGGTTTTTTAAAGCAGTAATTTACACCATACTTAGTGCTTTTATTTATGTTTTTCCAACCACTTAAAAAAGAAATAAATATAGACTAATCTCAGGTAAATATAGAATGCCTACATAATCATGGGCATTCTAGTGTTCTATTTTTCCTCATGTGTACTAAAGTAAACCCATAGCCACTGCAAGAAGGTTGTATCTATGTATTATCTACCATTTTCTCACAACTACCATTGACTTGTGTGCTATTTTTTTGGGAACACCCAAGGCTCTATTGTTTACCAAATTACAGCTGTGTGATGGGGGTAATTTCAACTGTCAACTTGATTCGAACAGTAGACTAGACCATTAGTAAAACACACCTCTGGGTTGTCTATGGGGCCATTTTCAGAGATGCTTAGATGGGAGTTCTTTAGAAGTACAGAAGTTGGGGCCTCATTGGAAGATGTGGGCCTCTTTGAAAGGTACAGCTTGATCTCTTCCTGTCACTCTTTTTGCTCTTACCACAAGGTGAGGAGCATTGCTTCACCACACCCCTTCCACCATCTTCTGCCTTACAAAAGGTTTGGGAACATTGAAACCAGATGGCCATAGATCAGAGCATTCGAGGCCACAAACTGAAATCAATCTTTCCCCCTCTAGTTGCATTTCTCAGATATCTTGTTACAGCAATGAAAAGTTGATTAACATTCGCTCTCTGGTTGTCACAGGGATGGAGCTAAACACATGATATCCAGCCTATATTTATTAGATGCTTAGTATGTTCAACATCATGTGCTGTAAAAAGTGAAAATGTGAACTATATTTAGTCTTTAATCTTAATGGATTTGGAACAAAGGGACCAGAGAATGGCACACCAATAAGGAGGTAGGATGTAGGTGGGCTCATGCTCCCAATTTCAGCTGAGTGGATAGTGACTCTCATGCATGCCCTTTGATATCAGCTTTGCCACCAGAGTAGCTGTGTGAGCTCTCAGTTTGCACTCAGGGGTAGGTAGCCTCTTTTTAAATTCAGTTTGCTCCAGCATTTGCCAGCGACTATACGATACCTTGGGGGAACATGAAGGGGAGATTAGTATGGTTTATAGAGCAATAAAACAGAAACTAAAGGATGAAGTGGAAGGCAGAGTAGACTAGGACCACAGATGAGAGGCAATGAGTGCATGCTTAACGCTTAAAGGAAACAGAGTTCACTGCTAGCTCTGGAGCCCAAGGAAGGCTGTCGAGTAGATGTATCACTTCAGATGGACTTTAAAAGAAGAGATGGTGCAAAATGCAATGATAGAGAAATGGTCCAGCAGGATGAAGAGACTCAATTAGGAAGGGAAGAGGGAAAGGGCATTTATTTGTATAAGAGCAAGTCTCTAGTTTTGTGAGGAGATGAGAGTAGGACGGACAGTTGGGTTCTTGTGGCCCTTGAGGTACCAGATTAAGATTTATTTCCACAAGCAAGTTGGAGTCTTCGAAGGTTGTCCCATGTAATGAGTTGACTTTCTGGAAACAATGGGGTGCACATAAATGAGAGGGAAGGAAAACATCAATCTCAAGAAGATAGTGCAGCGACGTGGGTGGAAGATGGTGAGACCGTGTGCTGCCCTTGAGCCCCAGGTCTGGGTTAGAAGGGCCCAGGGGAGAGTGGAGTAGAAAGAAGTAAATACTGTAGAGAAATGGAAACTGACTGGTGACCAAAACAGCACAGGCGATTGTTTCTCTTAAATTGCCAGGAGCTCAGAGTCATCTGTGAGCTATGGATAATGGAGACAGTGACTGTCTGGTAAGAAGGCAATGACTGCAGTTCCAGCGTAGATGAGGCAGGCGGTGGATCTGATACACAGATTTGTCCTTCACGGTGAAAAACCAGAGGCAGTTCAGGATGCAGTCCATTTCGCATTTCATCCTTGCGTATGCTCAAGGGTAAGTGGAAGTATAATTTCTGTGTAGATTTTCACGGCCAAGAAACAGGAGATAAGAGCTGAACGTGGACATTACTCTTCCCTTGAACAAGGTTAGTCAGCCCTGGGAGGCCGGTCCATTGCATTATGTGAAAAGCCACATGGATAACTCATCTGAAAACATTAGTTCTTTAAGAATTTTGTACCATGTATTTTGATCATATTTATCCCTCCACCAACTATTCTCAGACCTCCCCCAGTCCCTACTCACCCAATTTTGTGTCTTTCTTTTAAACCGTTGAGTTCAGTTTGTGCTGCCTACACATGCTTGACTCTATTCATTCATTGGAGTATAGTTGATGTACTGGGGCTCATACCTTTAAAACTGGTCCTTCCTCTCCCAGCAGCTAGTAACTGCCAACAGCTCTTAAGCTAGTGGTGGGACTTCATACTAACCTCCTCTTTCTAACACTGGGGTTTTGTCTGGCTTAAGTCTTTGAAGATCTTGTACTTGTTGTCACAATCACTCTGAGTTCACACGTACAGTTCCCCTGAATGACTGGTTTTTGTCTGACAAGTAGGTATTTCCTCCTCAAATATATCTTCCAAGTCAGGGATAATTACCGGACAATTTCATCTATTTTGACTCCACGTTTTCCACATGAAAAGGGTCTGACCTTAGTGGCTCTAGAAGCAATTCTGCCTTCATACAAAAGACTATGTGGCGGTTATGTTTCAGTCAAGAGAAGACAGAGGTTTACTCAGAGTGTAGTCTGGGATTTGGTACTCCCCCCGGAGAGCAAAGAGTCGGGTGGAGGTTTTTCCAGAGGACTCTGTAAATGTTTGAATTCTCTAAACTCAGACGCTGGAGGTGTATGTGTGGGTGATGACTCAGCTGCACCTAGTTCAGCTCCTGAGCACACACACAAAAGCTGGGAACGGTGGTGCTTCTGGTACCCCAGTACCGAGTGGGGTATACAGCTCATTGGCCAGTGAGTCTAGTGGCTCCAAAAACTCCAGGCTCAGCAAGAGACCCCACCTCAAAAACTAAGGTGAAGAGTAATGAAGGAAGTCACATGACTAGATGTGTCACATGACTAGATGTGAACCTCTGTTTTTCATATTTGCACATCCACCCACACAAACATGGATATAGCCCTCTTCCACACACCTGTACCCCTGATCCATCCAATTTTCTGTTTTTTTTTCTAATTTTTAAGTTGTTTTATTTTATGCCTGTTCCTGCACTTACTACCTGGTATGAGATGTACCGGTTTTCATTGCAACGAATTAGACAAAGCAACTCTTGAGGGCTACTCTGTGAAGAGAGTGGAGGCTGGGTTCTTCTAATGGAAACTTCTTTGGAAAGCATGACTCATTGACCTTCTTCTCCATCACCATACAGGGATGGATTGGATGCCAGGAAACAGCTGCGGGTCTACTGTTAATTTGGTGGTACAAAAGAAGGGAGATGGTACTGTTAAATGGATCTCCATTTCCGGTCAGTGAAGTTGCTGATGCTGTCTCCTAGCTAATAGGAAAACTGAAGTATACCCGGAGGATGTTGCCAGATGTTTCTAAAGAAGCATCTTACATGGTCTATGGTCTCAGATACTGAATACTTAAACACAAGATAGTCTTTGAAACTGGCAACTGAATAGACACTGAAGTTATTGCTGGACCAAGGTCTAATGTAGTGGTCTATGCTATTTAGGGTGAATTTCACTATTATTTAAAAATACATCTCAACTGGAAGGCTGCTGAAATGATGAGTTATCTAATTTAATACTTAATGTTCTTGTTTCACTAGGGTTCTCTTTTTAGGCAACAGTGACCCAGAGTAACGGGACTGTTAGGAAATCCATGTACTCACATATACATTGGTTCATTAAAAGCACATTTATTTACTGCTTGGCGGGTTCTATGCAGAAGTCTGAGAAGCAAGAACAGCCATATTTTGTACTTTTTCATGTTATATCAAGAGAAATGTTCTAGATTCATTCTAAAGTTCATTTTTGTGATTTAGCAATTTTGAAATACGAATGTATTGAAGGTGAAATAAGAAAGATTTAGCAATTTTGAAATACGAATGTATTGAAGGTGAAATAAGAAAGGTTTAGCAATTTTGAAATACGAATGTATTGAATGTGAAATAAGAAAGAATCAATCTACCTCTTTATTTATATATTTATATATATTTATTTTTGCAGTGACAAGAATTGAACATAGGGTCTCATACCATGACAAAAGCTCTATCTTGAGTTATGGTCCCAGCCATAAAAATATTTTTTCTATCAGTGATATCAATTTAATTAGACATTTTAACTTTTATGAGGTACATAGATAATGCTACATTTTATAATTTGTTGTGTATTGGATTGATAGCGAATACTTGCATAATACTAAACTGGCACTATATTTTGATCAACGTAATATCTTGATTTGGAATTTACTACTTGTCAAGCCTCTAATTTTAGGGTCAAGGTAGATAGATCAAGGGACACCAGGACTCAGCGGCCTGGATGTCCAGATCCAGGGGAGAGGAGGCAGAAGGTAGATGAACAGCTCCTGCTGTGTAGACTATAGCAGCGGGATTGAGTCACGAAACCCTGTATCTTCCATCTCCTTATCGTCTCTCTTTTTCTGGCCTACATAAGCTCAGGTGAGTCATGGCGTGTGATTCTGTCAGATGCCAGAAGAGAGCAGGGGGATGAGAGACAGCAGCAAGGGCTGTGGCATGTGAGGTGGAGATTAATAACAAGTAAGATCAAAGCCAGTGGGTGTACCTAGTAGTACCTGGTGTACCTAGTAGCATCTAATCTAGTGGCAGAAACACATATGTAGCAGAGGAGAGCCTTATTGGGCATCGATGGGAGGGGAGGCCCTTGGTCCTGTGAAGGCTCGATGCCCCCAGTGTAGGGGAATGCCAGTGTCGGGAGACAGGAGGGAGTGGGTGGGTGGGGGAGCACCCTCATAGAAGCAGGGGGAGGTGGGACGAGATGGGGGTTTCTGGAGGGGAAACCGGGAAAGGGGATAATATTTAAAATGTAAATAAAGAAAATATCCAATAAAAAAATACAGTGTCAGAAATGTCACTTTACCAAGTGTTTGACCATTGCCCATTTCAAAGCTGTTTAAAGTCTTGCAGGCCGGGTATTTCTTAGGCGACATTACTACACCACCCTTGCTTCACGCACGAAACTGGGAGGCAACTTCTTGTCTAACATTACACAGCACGTGGTGGGATCAGGATGCCAGCTTTGGTGGACAGGCATTAGCACCCTTTTCTTATTCATTGTGCTGCTCTGTGTTCTCAGATCTCTTAGCGCTCATGAACTTCGTATCCAGGTGTATGTAGCCCCAAAAGCTGGCATGACGAGATTACGAATTATCCAGAATAAGATGCAGAATCCAAAGTTACAGCTTCTCAGCAAGATTCTAGAGATGTCTTAAGGGAACAGCCATGTGTCTGAGCCCAGGTGTGCGGGCCAGACCAGGAACAGGCTAACAGGCCAGAGTCAGCTGCTCGTCTGGTGAGCTAAGATCTCATTACTTTATGCAGATATTCAAAAACTTGCAGGGCTATTTTGGCTAAAATTCCAGAATTCAGTGCCAGGGCATTTTAATAAAGTTCACAGTCCCTCGGGGAGCTTGCTTTAGGATAGCCCACAGGCCATAACTTAGAGCTAATGGACGATTTTATCCACTTCTCTAATATTTGGGGAGATGTTCTCGTGATGATGGATTCTCTTTAGATCTTGCTCACAGGGACCTCAAGGAGGTGTAAAATGTCTTTTTTCACTGTTTAACAAATCACCATTTTATTTCCTATGAGCTAATGAAGAGCCAAGGAGAGTTTTACAAATTATACCAAAGCTTCCAAGATTCCAAATGCCAAAAGCAGTTATTCAGATCTGGGGATGAAGACAGATTGTAAGCTGTTTAATTAAGCCCGTCGATAATTTCTTCCCACTCACATGACAGAGCAAAGTAGTCTTTTCTTTTTTTAAATTAGATTTAGAGGACAGTGCTATTGAATAATCAGAAGGAAGAAAAAAAAACCCCAAACCCCAAAACAAAACCCAAAACCAAAAATCCACAAAACCAAAACACACAAAAACAGAAACAAAAACAAACCTCCTTTCCATCTATGTGGGGAGTGTGACTCTTACCATATTGATTTTTGCCATCAATAAGCATTTGTTGCATACTGGGTGGTGCCCGACACAGAGGCTTACAAACTCTTACCAGTCTTTTAGAACTCCCTCTATACATTATCGATGAAGAAATACATGTAAGGCACGCATTAAAAATGGGCATGTTATAATTTGGCGTATTAATGAATGTATAGGGAGAAGCTTATTGGAAGGTCATAGGTGACTGAAATGTTTTCTAAGGAATTGATCTCAAAGGCGATACCTTGATGCTGAAATTGGGGCTGTAGAGACGCTCAGTCAGAATCTCCTGTGGACTTTTGTGCATGTGGTCCTGTGAGGATGTCTGAATGTTTCAGATCGAGCAGCTACAGCAAGGTGGCTCACCTTGATGGAGGGCCTACAGCAGAGTGCCTGGAAGCCAGGTGCTGCATTTCTCCCAGCCTGCCAGGGAGGGTCCAAAGCTACAAGTTCATGTCCTGGACAGTTGGGGAAAGTGGGATTGAATTCAAAGGAATGTCCTGTAATTCATTTATCATCATGATAATGGGGTCTGTTTCAACCTGAGGGCTGTGCAAAGCTGCTTCTGTGATTCATGATCTGGAGTAGGTGGGGGTTCTCAAAGGCTCACTCGGGTGAGTTGGGAAAGGCAGCACACACACACACACACACATACACACACAGACACACACACATACACACACAGATACACACACACAGACACACACACATACACACACAGATACACACACACACACACACACACACACACACACTTGAGACTGGAGGAGAGTGTCAAATCCACTGGAACTGGAGTTACAGGTTGTTGTGAACTACCACCTTAGATGCTGGGAACTGAAATTTAGTACCCTCACCTCCAAGTCATCATTCCTGTCCCAGAATTTGACCCTTAAAGGCCATAATTATTCTTTGTCTGTGTCAGGATTTCCTATAGTAAGAGAAACGAAATTTTTACATGGAAGTTAAGGAAGGGGGTAGGTATGGCTCCAGACTGATTGAGTCTCTTTGTCTCTGTGTCTCTGTCTGTCTCTCTGTGTCTCTCTCTCTGTCTCTGTCTCTCTGTCTCTCTGTCTCTCCCCCCCCACTTCCCTTCTCCCAGGCATATTACCTGAGAGCTACATACCCAGCTGAGACTTGCCGGGCTTCTGAGACTGACAGGCTGACAGGGCCCAGGGGAGAAGAGAACCTTAGGGGCTTTCTGTCCCAGTGGCAACTCAGGAGATGCCAGCCTGCGGCCTGCAGAGGGCCGCCTGGGAGTTTGGTGCGCTGTTTGCACAGTAGTAGTGGGGATTTGTATTCCTTCAGGTTCTCAAAGATGAGCTTCTCTCCCCCCCTCCCTCTCTCTCTCCCCTCTCCCCCCTTTGCTGACACCAACGATCTTGGGCACATTTGCATTTTAGACACATTTGCGTAAGGGCAAGAGTTCATACATTTTGGACATTTTTAGGGCAGCCTTGATTTTTTTTTAAATAATGATGATTGATCAGATGATTAATACATGTAGCTTATCACTGAACGTTTGTTGGACTTCTCATCTATAAAATCCACACATTAGAAAAGTGTAGAGGCACACAATGGCTGTCTTTCTTCTCACCCTATTTTTGGTGCTCTTTTCCCATTTCCCCTGCCCTGTCTTGCCTTTCCCTCTCTCCTTCCCATCTCCCTTCCTCTCCCTACCTGAGACAGACATTCATCTTGGAACTTTCTGAGTGCCAGTTTCTGACTGCCAGGGAACCGTGGTCTAGTTAGAGGATTCATTCATTTTTCTCAACATTAAAAAAAAATTGATTTTTTTGTTTTTATCTTAAATTGTTATTTTCAAAATTAACAGGTTTCCTTATCTCTTTTCCACTTTTGATTTATCCTTCTCCATTGTCTCCCCCTCCCCTTCCTGTCCCAATTCCTTTTATACCCTTCTCCCCAATATTTATTTCTCCTCCCAGTTTCATATCACATTCATCTTCTTGCCCTTCCTACCTTCTTGCTCTTCCTCCACTTGCTGGAAGCCTCTTATTTTCTCTCTCATGGGCCCCTTTCCTGTTTCCTGATCTTTACAAACACTCATTCCCTATAAATGCACGTGTATGGAAGTTGGAAGGTAGGACCAGCACAGGAGAGAGAATGATAAGATCTGTGCTTCTAATTCTGGGCTGCCTCATTGAATATAATATTTTCCAGTACTGTCCATTTCCCTGAAATTTTATAATTTCATTCTTCTTTGCAGCAGAATGACATTCCTTTGGGTAAACACACTACCGGCTCATTATCCATTTGACTCAACAAATATTCACTGGGTGTCAGTTATGTCGTAGACACTAATCGATATATTGGGATATAGGCAATGAATAAAACACAAAATCTCTTTAGATGGGAGGTTTGTTTTTTGTTGCAAAGAGGCACAGAAGACACAAGCAAATAGGTACGGAATACAGTTTCAGACAGCGATGAGAGTATGGCACTGTGAGGAACTCAAGGTTGGGAAGCGGGCTCGGAAGTGGCTGGTGGGGAAATTGGCCATTTGCCGTGAGGCAAAGGCAGGGGAGTGTTAAGAAGTAGCCTGTCTGTAAAGGGCTGAGCAACATGTTCCAAGAGCAAAGGCGATGTCCCAGTGATTGGAGATAAGATGTACAAACTGGAAGCCCAGGATCACTTGAGGGGCATGCAGAAATAGATGGCAGCTGGTGAAGTTAGAAACATGAGGAGGAGCCAGAATTCGAAGCACTAATTTGACAAGTTTGGTCTTTATCCAAGAGCACATGGGAATCTCTGGAGTTTTTTAGCAAGGTAGTGAATAGATTGGATTCACATGCTGGCCAGATGGTGGGCTTAGACTCGGGCAGTTGGAGTTGGGGAAAGGGAGAGAAGTGGTGGGAATCAATATTTAGAGGTGGAGTTGTGGACATCAAGGCAGAGGAGGGTTGAAGGCAATCGGGAGAGACTGGAGTAGTCCCCGGATGAATGGTAGCAACGTTAACTGAGACATAGAAGTCTTGCAGAAGAAGCAGATTTGGGGATGTTGTGTGAACTCAAACAAGATTTCTTCTTAAATTATGTTTAATGTGGGTCCCTAATTGGATACTCAAATTGATATATAGAATAGACAATAAATGAAACCTAGTCTTAGAGATGTGAACTTTAGTTTCCTTTTTGCTTTAGACATTGTAGCAGTCTATAGCACTAAATGGTGATGTGTGTTGGTGGTAATCCCTGATCTTCAGATGCTGAGGCAGGAGGATCTCCAGTTCAAGGCCAGCTACATAGTGAGACTCTGACTTAAAAGACATTCCTGAAACTTTAACAAAGAAACCGACAACTACCATCCTTAAAGTCTCCCCAAACAAAAGGAATTGTGGCAATTTAAACTGTGATATCAGTGTTGGGGAAGGAAGGAAACATTTTTACAGAGGGTTGACCATCTGCCAAGCACTTGCTAGATGGCTCACATATATTATTATTCATGAAGCATAAGACCGGAGAAGCACCCCAAGTATAGTGTGTCAGACTCCGGAGATAGATAGCTAAGTTCAATTCCCAGCCATGCCTCTGACTGTGGCATGACTAGACTTTGCTTATTATAACACGGAGTAACAATTGCACCTACATCTGAAAGTCACTTTGATTCTGAAATGAGTTCATGTATGGAGAATACTGGAAATGATGTCACCTCTATAAATGGACTCGGTGAATGACAGTGGTTTTAATGTCTCCATATGCTGTACCTTAGAGATGAAAGAGTAGTAGTCCTATTCTTGGGTTTTAGCCAGGTTCGGTTTTTTGATCTGTCCCTGTTGCTGTGTAACTACCCACTGGCAGGAAACAAGCCTTTTATTATAGTCAGAGGCTTAGGCAGCACAGAGAGGATGGCTTCTGTTCTCTTCTGTTTGTGATTTGACCCGGGAAGATGTGAAAACTACAGGTGCTGGTGGCATGATGTCGAGGAGATGCTGGAATCATTGGGTGACGTTGCAGCTCATGTGACTGAGGGCTGGACAGCTACAGGGGATCAGTCTTTGATGGCTTGCCACATGAGCTGACTTGGACTTCTCACAACGTGGTCATCAGTTCCAAGACTGAATGTCCCAAGACAACTAGAGAGATGTGGCATGGTTGTCTTTTCTGCCTTAGTCATAGCCTGTTCAGATTTGAGAAGAGGTAGCCTAGATTCCACATTCCTCTGAGTAGATTATTCATTTGCATAAAAAATACAGAATGGGAGAAATGGCTGTGATCAGTTTGTTTTGGAAAAACTATATTGGACCAAGAAGCTTAAATAGGAGGTCATTTATAAAATGATCTGACCTAAAATATCCAATACACGGACTATAGCAATTGTTTCCAAATATCAAGGAAACTGTTTTCCAGACACAACAGGACATTTGCACATATGAACCACTCACGATGACTGTGACAGCATGTCTAAAATCTTTACAAGCTCCAGCCAGGTGATGCCCAGTGTGGAAGGGTTGGGAGAGGTAGGCATGAGGAGCAGTTGGCATCTGGTAACTGCTGGGAGAAGGAAAGTTGATTTTGTTAAAGGATATGACTCCTAGTATGTCAACGGGACCCTAGGACAGGCCCCACACCCACAAGCAATCGAGCAACACAATTGGACTAGATGTGTTTATAAAAAGACAGATCACAAATAAGGTGGTGGGGGCTGATCTGGGAGGAGTCAGTGGAGGGGATCTAGTATGGTCAAAACTTAATGTATGGAATTCTCAATGAATTAATAAAAATATATTAAGAAAAAGAACTCAATAGACTTCTAAATTCTGGCCCTGCTCTGAGATCGGGGTGTCTTCTGCAGATCAGGTTGCAATCTTTTATTCATTAAAAGGTCTTAAGTGTTCTTAATCTAAATCATTTCAGAATTCAAGGGCTGAGTCGTTCCAGCCAGTAGGCATTCGTTCACTTAATGAACACTGAGTACAACCCTATGGGTTCTGAATTGTGCAAGCGTCTGTGCTAATTGCTGTGGGGGTATGTTGAGATGCCATGAGAAGTCAGTGTGCTAACAGGTGAAGACGAATGTTGTAGCTTTCAATTAACTGGTCACTGGAGTGACACAGGCTGCCAACAATCCCCAATGATAGTTAAAAATAGTCAGAGCAAGACAGAAAATGAGTTTAATGTAAACTTCTTAGTTGGCATTGTAGCCCCTGTTTAGTGCATTCCTCCCATTCTATATACACTTCCTATTAATTAATCGTAATTACAGCTACCAATCACTAAGTGCTTACTGTAGACATTTGCTAGACGAAGTACCTGGCAACATTAGATATCTAAATTCTGTCTTTTATTGTTTGCATTTGCAGATGAGAGAATCATGCAGAGGAGGGGGTCACATAGGTAAAGCATTTGTCCCTTCTGTTTATGCCCAGACTAGCTAATTCAAAGCTGGGATGAAAATCTAAGTTCTAGATTTTTGCGGGGAAGGTGAGGTATTGTTTTCCCTCCATCCTCATGAAACCTTGCAAGAAATTGAATTAGCTGCTATCCAAAAATGCCCTTTAAGTAAAGGGAGTGTTATGTTATGTTCTTGGTATAACTTTCACTACAAACTTCTTTATTTTTATATTGTTCGTCCCTTGTAGTATGTATAACATGTTCACTCAGGCCAACTACATTCACCATGTAAGTGAACTAAATGAGTAAGGTATCTCCCGACAGGGACTCCTAGTCTAGTGGAGGAAGGTTCTGGGGATGATGGCATATTGAGCAGAGAGCATCAAATCGTAATCTTACCATCACGAGCTTCACTGTGATAAAGAGAAATGAAGCAGGGGTTGGGGATTTAGCTCAGTGGTAGAGCGCTTGCCTACCAAGCGCAAGGCCCTGGGTTCGGTCCCCAGCTCCGAAAAATAGAAAAGAAAAAAAAAAAGAAAAAAAAAAAAAGAAAAAGAGAAATGAAGCCCAAGGCCCTTCAGATAAACTGAGATGTATATGTATATGTTTTTATACAGTGATTTAGCCTGCATGACCATGGAGGGGAGCAGGACTTGAGAGCTATGGATTGAGTTAGTGAGCTACAGACCCAGCAGGAAAGCCAATGGTTTAGTTCAAATCTGAAGACCCTGAAGGAAGGGAGAAGCCTCTCTTTTAGCTCAGCCGCTGGATTCTGTTCAGTCCTCCAACTGACCAGATGAGGGCCACCCTACGGGAGGACGAACTGACTCTTTACTCAGACCACTGATGTAGTTGTTAATTTTATCTAAAAACCTGCACTTTCACAGGAACTCCCCTCAGAATAATGTTTGCACAGATAACTGGGCATCGTGTGACCCGGTCGAGTTGAAACAACGTTAATGCAGCTATTTAAAATGTCTAGAAAGGCCCTCTCTGATGTCCCAGAGGGAGGGAGGCAAGGAGCTATTCACAGATGGCTGGGGGAAGCCCTTCCCTGACAGAAAAGATAAATTGAAGGAAGCCTGGGGAGAGATGGAGAGGTGGGGGTGGGGAAGGTGATGAGAAAAGGAGGCAGAGGCCTCTTCAGACCTTGGAGTCATGGTAAGAGGCATGTTCTTTGCTTTGCTTTGCTTTTGTGTGTGTGTGTGTGTGTGTGTGTGTGTGTGTGTGTGTGTGTGTGTATGTGTAGTCCTGACAGTCCTGGAACTAGTTCTGTAGACCAGACTGCACTCGAACTCACAGAGATCTGTTTGCCTTTGCCTCCTGAGTGCTGTGATTAAAGGTTTGTACCATCATGACCTGGCAAGAGGTAGGCATTTTGTTCTAGACGGCTTCTTGTGGATGCCACTGAGAGTCCGAGTCATGAGTGGCCATGACAGTGGCCCTGGAATTTGCTAACATGGTGGTCTTGGATATTTTGATAAAAGCAGGCCTAGTAGAAGCTTGCTCATTCTTATGCATTTTCACGATAGATACTCAATGTCTTAGTGTATTTTCTGCTGCTATATAACAAAATACTACGAACTCAATATTTATTAGAAAGAAGTTTGTTTTTCACACTCATGGAAGCCAAGAAGCCTAAAATCGAGAGTGATGTGTATGTCTCCTTGTTTATATGTGCTTCTTACGCTTTTTCTTTGACCTTTTTTTTTTCTTTTCCCCTGTTTGTTCGTATTGTCCTATTCTGGTTTGCTTGTTTTTATTTTATCTTATTATTACTATTATTATTTTGGAAGCCTGTATTCTAATGGCAGAGAGAAAGAAAGGGTGCGGATTTGGGTGGGAGACAATCTAGGAAGAGTTGGGGGAGGGGATCCATAATCGGAATATATGAAAAAGAAATCTATTTCTTCTTTTTTTTTTTTTTTGGTTCTTTTTTTCGGAGCTGGGGACCGAACCCAGGGCCTTGCGCTTCCTAGGCAAGCGCTCTACCGCTGAGCTAAATCCCCAACCCCAGAAATCTATTTCTAATAAAAGGAATCTATTTCTAATAAGAAATAAGAGGATGCTGGCATCTAGGGCCTTTGAGAGAGAGAGAGAGAGAGAGAGAGAGAGAGAGAGAGAGAGAGAGAGAGAGAGAGAGAGAGGAGAGGGAGGGGAGGGAGAATCTAGTCATTTACTTTTACTGCTGGTTTTCAAAGAGGTAGTCATTGCATTTTAGCCAACTCATGCATATGCAAATAAACAAAGAATGACTAAGAGATGTAGTGTATTGGCTGCTAATCATTCTAATGTGTATTGTTTCGTTAGTCATCAGAAGGGTCATGATTACTGTAGAAGAATCAATTTATTCAATAGCAGTACCTTAAAATTGTATTGGTCTAATGACATTTATTTAAATATGTAAATTTGACCAAACTTGCTTTTACAGCAAACCCACTCTTAGAAATCAGCCTACTTACTCCCCGCACAGTGAAGTTAGCCTACTGATGAGAGCAGAGCTTGCGTGGTTGGGTTACTTTTTGGGGTTTTGTTGTGGGGACTGAATCAAGAGCTTCATACATGCTAAGCACATGCTCTACCACTGAGTCAATTTCCCTGTAGCCCCTACTTTTCAGCACTGACACATTGACCACCAGGTTTCCAGCACACACACTCTGGGGACACATTCAAACCATAGGGCTGTGCCTAGTACTTCTAGGTTCAGTTCTGGCTTGTGTATTGGATGATTAAGGGCTGTGCTTCTCTCTGGTCCTACACTTAGGGTTGGCAGACAAAATGCCAGCTATCCAGTGAAATCTGAATTGCAAAAGAAAATTTGGAAAAGTCTGTTTCAGGTAGTATTTGGCACACGCTTAAAATTTTGTTGTGATTATTTATCTAAAACACAAATCTAACTGGTTGCCCTGAATTTTTGCTTACTGTCTATGGAAGCTCACCTTGAATGTTCACTTTAGAATGGTTAAAATGGTGAGTTTTAGCCACCAGTTCTGGTGATAATAATGCATTTACGAAATTCTCATAGAGTGCTGAGAACATAATAGGTTCTCATCAAATGCCAGGTTCATAGACATTGCTGTGTGGGTTGAAGATGTAGAGAGTGTGGGTAGCAGCCAGGAAGCCCTTAGTTAGATCCTCACTATCACATTACCGAGCGGTGGGTAGCAGCAGCACATGTCCGAGAAGGAATTGGAGGCAAGAGGACCAAATGTTCAAGGTCATCCTTGGTTATTAGTGGTTTGAGATCAGCTTGGGTGCATGGGACCATGTCCTTAAAAAAAAAAGGGTGCAGAGTGGGGTGGGGGAGGGAGTAAAAAAAGAGAGAGAAGAAAGGAAAGAGAGAAAATTTCTATGAAGGTGAAAGGAACCACCTACCCTGTACTTGTAGTATGATGTAGAAAATTTGAGAACTGGGCCTCAAGTGGAAGTCCTTGGTGAGTTAATGGTGGGCCATGTTGGAATTTGTTTGTGGGATTCAACCCTTGTGCCCATTGATGCAAACATCTGCTGAGTGGATCGCCTCCTCAGGAAAGTCTAAGTGTAACTGGCCTCTGAGGGGCCATTTAAGTGGCAAAGAAACTCTCGGATGTGCCCACAGATTCCACAAGCGCCAGGGTGAGTCATTTGCTCTTTTAATTGCTTATGGCAATTTCTGTGCCTCTCTTTCCTCTCTTCTCTCTGAGACGGAGGAGCTCTAACCACACGACTATTTCAGATGACCTCTTTAGAGGCAGTTTCAAGGAAATGAATGCACAAGTTGAATTAAGGATACCTGATGAATTAAACATGAGCTAGGATTTTCTGCAGATAGTCTATCCCTTGGCACATACCTGAGAATCTGAAGATTAGATTTTACTTTCTATGAAAATGGCCCTTTTCGTCTTGTGGTTTCCCTGGCTGTGTTATTTAGAAGGATAGCATACCAGCAGTTAACATTCACGGAAGCTGACAGGGATTCTCTTATTCTACACCAAGGGCTTGAAGCTACTATGCGCGCCTATTACATATCTAATTTGATTTAGATTTTCGAATAATAAACCTCACGGTTCCTTGGAGGTAAATATGCTTATGGTGTCTGCTCAGTTGCATCTGACCAGTCATAGGGATATCGCTTGGTTAACTCTCAGGAGTCTGAGGACCTGAAGTGAGAAAGGATTTGGATCTTGAAAATGTCACTGGAGCAAACTTCTGTTCATCCTCGCTTTTGGACATGCTACCCTTAAAGAGCACAAGGAGCTACGTGAAGTCTGGCAGCTTTCTATAGGAGTCACGCAATGTGTGTGTAACCTTTGAGCCCAAGAACGAGTGCTGTACCACGTTGGGGTGGAGTTGAAGGGACCGCTCTCTGCTCCCCACATGTAATTACTTCTACCCCAGTTGCTCAGCTCCTGTGCAGTAGGAACTCTGCTGCTTGTCTCTGTGTGCCTGGTGCCTGGATTCCAAGGGGCACTTGGTCAACCTTTGTTGATTTTTTTCCTGCAGACTTTCAACTGAGGCATTTATTGTGTGTCCATTGAGATTGTTAGTATGAAGACCCAGACAGAGACGGAAGGGCTCACTGTCCAGGGGCCTCCTAAGGAGTTTACTCTCTGCCAGAAAGGATTGCTAGCAAGAGAGGATATTTTGGGGATGGGATGAGGTGTTCAGCAGCTGGTGTGGAAAATTCCTGAGGAGGCTGTTTCAGCCCCAAGATTTCCCAGGCAGTGCTGACTCTGGCCTTCGAGCAGAGGACAGCTTATCCTGCTGACCCGGGTGTTACTGGGAATCCACAGATCCATCTTCCTACAGGTAACCTAGTCTAAGTTTTCAGTAAGTCTCTCGATTCCTTGAAGACGTCTCTAATCAGAGCTATTATTAACTTAAAACTCTTCAGATGAATGGATTTGTACGCCTCCAACGTCACTGTCTCCTCAGCCTCATGAGTAATACTGTAGGCACCCTCCTTCCCTCCTAGCCATACTCTTCCTGCAACCCACACCCGCCCCTCGCCTCTGATAGCTGCATTAGCAGTAAGCCACAGACGGTGCTGATGTCAGCAGCACGGATGTGCATTTAGAGGAACCTTTTTCTGTAGGGAGATTACCCAGAGGGCGACGCTAAAATGCAACGCTGTCTTGTAGGATGTTTTGTACAAACTGTCTTCTTCCTACGGCAGAACTTGCTTATTTTTGCAGCTTAGTGGGCACAGTGAAAGAAGAAGTTCTCTAAAGACTTTTCCCTTTCCTTTTGAAAAAAGTCTTTCTGAAGGTAGTTTCGGTGGCTGCAAGGAACCAGCACTGAGCAGCTAGGCTGGCAAGCGGGGTTAGCTAGGAGTGTTTGCAAAGCAGAATGTTCTAGGGGAAAGTGTGGGGGGGGATTGAGTCTCCATCTCTTGGAATAAGGACAATGGGGAAGGCATACCTTGGTCCACAGTTTATTCCTAAAAATATATGGAAGCCAAGTCCAGTTTAGGTGTACTATTTGACACTTTCTGCAGAGAATTCCTTTGTAAATATGTATCTTGTACAGTGTCCATGTCTGTATCATGTCTACCGATAGTGAGGCTAGCTTTAGTGTCTTTCTAACACTTATCGTAACAGAAGGGAAACAGGACAGGACCAGATGAGAAAGGATACTGTGGATTGAGAATGACAGCAGTCCCCAAGGTGATTCCATTTTCTCAGAAATATTCAGCATCTCACCTGTAGAGGAAGAGCAGAGACTAAGAGTCATTCTGAGAGGAGCACTTCTAGGTGTTCGGGGATATATTAACTACTTTTCTCAGAGGCTGCAACAAATTACCCAACAGAAGCAGTTTAAACAAGGAAGGTTTTATCCTGGCCCACAGTTGGCTAGGAGGTCATGGCACCAGGAGCTGGAGGCGACAGCTAACATTGTATCCACAGTCAGGAAGCTGAAAGAGAAACAGCCAGTGCTGGGTATTGTTTCCTTTTATTCAGTTCAGGCCCCAGCCCATGGAATGGTGCTGCCCACACTCAGGGTGGGACTTTCTTGCTTTGTTAAACTTTTATGAAAACACCTTCAAAGCCGTGGTGCATTTCTACGGTGATTCTGAGTCTAGTTAAGATGGATGACGATAAAGGTTAAGGATCACTTAGGAGAAATTAAGTGGAAAGAAAGTTGAGTCTGTTGGCTGAAGACAAGCATTGAACATGAAATCTAAGCGGTATGCAGAAGCGATAAAGGGGAGCAGGGAGGAGATAGTAGAGGGGAGAGCAGAAGCAGAATGGAATTTGAGAGCAATTAGGGAGAGAGCTGGAGGGAGAGGATGCTCAAATTGGTGTCTCAGTTAGCTTGGGCTGCTGTCACCAAAGGGTCTTGAGAGGACAGATAACTTATTTCTCTTGGGTTTGAGAAGTCCAGTCAAGACAACCTCAGTGTCCTGTGAGGGCCTGTTCTGTGGTTCCTAGAGGACTGCCTTCTTCCTGCATCCACACATAGATGCTGTTGCCTCTCAGATCTGCTCTTCCCTGAACGTCATCTTCTATGTGCTTTCTTCTCTGGCTTGTACCTATAGCCTTCCTCAGCACACTGGGATCTCTTTCTTCATGTCTCTAGGAGTCCATATCCCCCAGGGTTTTTTCCATATATGGTGGCCGACTGAGTAACTGGATGAGCTCAGCTCCTAGGCTTCAAAGTTGGACAAACACTGAGAAGGAATTCAGATTTCAGAGCCCCACACAGTCTCCAGTAAAGATTGGAACTTTGCTTGGGCTAGTCTTACTTCTCACCCCATCTATGGGCCTCCTGTAAGTCGAGTTGCACCAAACCATAAGCAGATCTGTTTTGGGGATCCATTATGAGCTCCTGGTTGAAATGGGAAGGCAATGACGGTGCTCATTAGGACTAGAGGCAATGAGAAGCTTGGGGAGTGGGCTGTTTGTCAGAGTTACTAACAGGAGGAGAGCGGTCTCAATAAAAGATTTGGAGGATTAAGAAGAGAATTCACGTCTACTATTTTATTTTATTTTTTAAAACAGATTTACTCGTTTATTATGTATACAGTGTTCTGCCTGTGTATATGCCTTCAGGCCAGAAGAGGGCACCAGATCTCATTATAGATGGTTATAAGCCGCCGTGTAGTTGCTGGGAATTGAACTCAGGACCTCTGGAAGAGCAGCCAGTGCTCTTAACCGCTGAGCCTCTCAGGTTTACAATTAATGTTCACACGGAAGATCAGGAATGGAGAAACCAGACGGCCTGAGTCTTAGAGGGGCAGTGGGTTTGACACAAGTATGCAGTAGAGGGTTTGGGGTGGGGTTTGGGGTTTGGGGCTTGGGGGTCACATGGCTCTGCACTTGTGGAGAGTCAATAGAATCTACTGGAAAGCCATGTATGGAGTATAGTGGACTCTTAGAAGATGTGCAGGCCGGTGCACTAAGAGGCTGAAGAAGTAGGCAAGGTTCTGAGCAGAGGTTCGGGTGTGGGATGGAACAAGGGGAAGGTGGATTAGAGGAGAGGAAGCTAAGAGCAAGAGAGAGACTGAAACCCGGGTGTAGTGGTGCACATCTCTAACGCCAACACTCAGGGGGCAGATGCAGGTAGGTCTCTGTGAGTTTAAGGCCAGTCTGGCCTACAGAGTGAGTTCAAGAACAGATCTGGCTATTTAGAGAGGCAAACTACAGTAATAACAACCCCTTAATAACTCTAGGGTCATGGACACCTACTCTTTTTGTTACATTTGACCTTGCGCTTTCCAGAAGAATGCTTCTCGTAGTCTCGTAATGAATGGTGGCTTGGAGACAGGGTATTAGGGAGCCTTCCTGGTGCAGAGAGGACAGTCACTGATTAGACAAGTGACAAATGCATTGAGTTTCTAGGTCATTATAAATACTAGTGCACCTCTTTCTTTAAGGTATTTTGTCTTAGGATTTATTGACACCCCTTAGCTGCTCCTGTCCATGTGATGAGCTGAGGTGATATGAACAGATTTCCTAGGCAAGAGAATGAGTTGAGTGCTGAGGTAGGGTCTTTGTTCCTAACAGTTTGAAGTAGTTTTATTTGGTTTTGCTTCCCACTATGGATCTTTAAGGACAATTGACGCTTACACCTACTTAGGATCTACTTGAGTATGAAGAAGACTTTGCAGAGTGAGAGAACAGTGTATGGAGAGAAAGGACGGCCAGAGGGGTGAGGGGGGTCCTGCTCACAAAGCCTTTGAAAGTGCAAAAATGCAGGACTTTTATCAGGGTTCATCAGGGTTCCCTGGCTGTTGCTTGGAGCCTGGATAGGAGGGGCCCAGTGAAGAGAGGCCACAGCTTTTGACAAGACTCCTGGGAGAGGCAGACCCTTAACTTAAAGAAAAGGCCCTGACAATGGTATTCAAACTAGGATTTCAAACACTTGATCCCAGAGGAGAGAAGGTATTTTGAAAGGTGCAATTGCATATATTATTTTTGGTCCTAGAGAGTGGGGAATGATATTTCCCTGTCAAAATGTTCTAGTTAATTTAAATGGTGGTGGACAAAACAGAGCATAAATCAAAATGCATTATGGAAGCATTTTGGACTAGACCTCGAGGACCCTGGTGGTGGCTGTTTACCTCTACAGTTTTGACTTTGGGGTCAGGACAAAGGAGAGAGCAATAGGCAATCTGGATCCCCAGCCTAGCAAATCCAGGGGTCACTCCAGGTCCTGGGCTCTTGGGCCTGAGCTGGTGAGGGAAGGTTTACTTTATTGGGGAACAACTAATTCATCCTGTCAGAATTCCAGAGCTTTTTCAAACCGACGAGTTCTAGGACGGGGCTTCTATTAAAGAGGGGTTTGTGGTACTCGAGAACAGGAAGGATGCGGTTAAAACAGACCAGCGATTCTGTAGGACGGTAAAACGTAACCTGGTGCCCGCCACTCCTGTGCACTAGGGACGTGAATGGTTCTGGGTGTGCCACAGGCAGAGGATCTATTGTCACTTCGTCTGAGTCGTTGCATCTAGGTCCCCCCCCCCAGATTCTGTTCTTTCCCAGATTCCTTTGTGCACTTTCCTCTTTCATGGTCCCTTAAATGCTACTCCCTTGAGCTCAGCTTTTACTTTCTTCTCACTTTAACACTCCCTCTGGACCATTTCATTGAGTCCTGGGGCCTCAGTATCACTTAGATCCTCACCACACTCATACCCAGGAGTCCAGACGGATTCCCCCTTCCCATTACCTGAGATCCCGTTCCTTGTGTCTCCGGGATAGCTCCTTTGGATGGGCTGTGGGACCACACACACCCAAGTCTCCTGCATTTTCTGCCTTGCAGAACACTGTGCTCTGCGACCCCTCCAACACTCCTGACTTCCAGATGATCATAAGGACCTGTGGGTTTCACTTTCTTTTTAATTTAGTTTTATTTATTTTACAACTGGACTGCAGTTCCCCACGCCCTCCATTTCTCTTCAGAAAGGGACCCATTGCTCACCTCTCTTGTTTGTCTTCTCTGTGACTGCCCAAGTGAAGGGCAGAATGCAGCCCAGTAAGCTTACTCTTCCTTTCCATGAGGGTGCGGTGTACATGCAGATGCATGCATAGCTATGCGTGCCTGGCACAGAGATCAGAAGAGGGCATTAAGATATCTTCTATTACCCCATGCTTTGTTACTTCGAGAAAGGGTCTCCTGCTCCTGTCTTTTTGCCTAGGCTGGCAGCTAGTAAGCCCTAGCATCCTCTTGTCTCTGCTGCCTTCAGTGTTGCTGTTACAGACATGTAAGGGACCACGCACAGCTTTTATATGCTCAATGAACTTTAGCCCTCATGTGCTCTTACTAGCTGAGCCCTCTCTCCAGCCCCCCTTGCACTAACATTCACCCACTCTCTCTCCAGCTACTCTTTCATATCACAGGCTTTTTCATACTGTTGCTAAACTCAGCTTGTTCACCCCACATTTGAGTGTCTTAAGACTTAAATCCACTATGCCTACTGTAACGTTCCTAGCTTTGCCTTAAAACCACGTACTCTGACTTATAGACCTGATTAAGTTTGAAACATCCCAGCTTGGTTCACCATTCAGTGTTTGTACTTGTGGCACCCATGACTGTTTTCCCTTCCTTTCTGCCTCACCTTGCTCTATAGCAGACTCCTGGTCCTCTTTCTTTATCAGTGGGTGTCCCCTCTCTGAAGCCTCTTAGGTCTCAGGACCCTCACACCTCTGCCCAGCATGGCTACCCCACACTTGCTGTATTTCATGGGTCCCACAGTCCTTTCTAGTCAGAGCGATGCAGAAATCTCATGTTCATTGAGCACTTTCTTAGAATTAACCATGGAGTGGCATGCCCTGTCTTATTGTATTGTGTGTGTCCTACTGAATAGCATTTTACTTCCTTGTGTTTCCATGTTGGGGGGAGGGGACATGCTTAGAGTGGAGTCAGGACAAGAAGAGAATGGGAAAACCAAGCCCTCTGTCTTGGACAGGAATGTCATGGCTATGAGGAGACACCACGGTCAAGGCAACTCTTAGAAAGGGAAACATTTAATTGGGACTGTCTTATAGGTTCAGAGGTTCAGAGGTTTATCATGGTGGGATATATGGTATCATGCATGTGGTACTGAAGTAGGAGCTGAGAGTTCTACATCTTGGTCAGCAGGCAGGAAGGAGAGACTGTCTTCTGCAGGCATCTAGGAGGAGGCTGACTCCATTCTGGGTGGAGCTTGAAGAGACCTCAAAGTCCACTGTAGCATGTAGTTTTATAAAACTAAACCATGCTAAATGGCTAAGCACCGGCGTGAGCCGGTCTCTGCCTCTCTGGAGCTTTGAGATCATTCTCTCAGTCCAGTGGCCAGCTACAGGCACGCTCTCGCCAGCCTGCGCTCCACTGCGGGGTTACCTCTCCCCTGGAGCTCAGTCCTTTGCCCGATCTTCCGGTCCCGAAGTCTGGCCGAATGCCATCTCCGCTATGTTTTTTTTCCCTCCGGCCACCTGAGTCACGACTGGAAAACACCAGGCGATCGTATTTTAAAATCAACAGATGACACAACCGCTAGATGCAGAATCTATCTTCCTAAACTCATCAACTATTCTATGTTGGAAATCTTCCCGTGGCTGAAGCGGCCACCAGGTCTAGTAGTTCCCGGTCTACATCTTGCTTCCTCTTGCTCCCCACCTCACTGTAAAAAAAGGCCGTTTCTTCCACCCACATCCCCTCTTCCTCTCTCGAACCTGGAAGTCTCGCCTCCTCCTTTTCGCCAAGCGATTGGCTTCTTGTTGTCTCTATTATCCAATCAATTAACTGGGGAAAAATCCTGCTACAGTCCATCTCCAAAAGTGACACACTTCCTTCACCAAGGCCACACATACTCCATTAAGGCCACACGTCCTAATAGTGCCACTCCCTATGGCCAAGCGTTGAAACACATGAATCTATGGGGGCCCAAACCTATTCAAACCCCCTCATCCTCTTTTTCCAGGATGCTTGCTTTCTGCCTTGCTTATGCGTCTTATGAACTACGGGGTTACATTGGATTCATGGCAGGGAGTTGACTGCATGACCATTTCCCAAGTCCTATCCCAAAAGCCTTGTTCTCTGGGCTCCTTCTCACCCCGTTTTTGCCATTGCTTTGGGCTATGTCCTTGCTTTACAGATGCAGAAGACCTTGGGGACTATCAGGAGAAACCGTGTGCTTCCTAGTTGGTTCATGAAGCCTCAAATGAACCATCTCCTTTATGCTCTGCCAGCGTGGGTTGTGGGGTAATGGATCAGGGCAAGAGAAACCTTGGGTATCTTCAAATCCAAGTTCGTTCTTAGTCAGAAGAGAGGCAGACTGGAGGGGAAGTTTGTCTCTTTAGGATGAGAGAGGACTCACTAAGAGTGATTTCTTTTTGACCTAAAAATTATTTTAGGCAGATGAATTAAAATGACTTTCTAGCACTCCATTACGAGGACAAGAGAGCCCAGAACCAAGTGTTGGGAACACAGTGCAGCGTCTCCTTCTTTATCCTTTCTATAACCCAGGCACCCCACCATGTTCAGATCATTTTGTCTTTGGAGGACTTTAACACCTGAGTCTGGATGTCTGCCTCAGAAAACACACGACAGCAGCAGGGCTTCCGCACGCTGATTTACCCCCATCAACTTGTCTTAGGGGTAGGCATCTGAACTGGTTATTTTATTTTTTTTTGTAACTATATTTATGTACAGAAAACTTAAGTGTACATTTAACCCAGCTTGTGGCGAGTTCTTTAGCCTTTGCCTTTTCCAGCTTGGCAATGCGAGCCACAGACTTAGGACCCAGGACGTTGCCTCCCCAGTGGCAGCGGATCTCGTCATATCTGTCATTATAATTGGCCCTAATAGCTTCTGCCAGCTTAGCCAGAGCACCCTTGTCTTCCGAGTTCACCTGTGTGAAGGCAACAGTGGTGCACGCCTTCCTGTGGACCAGGCGCCCCAGCCTGGCCTTTCCCTTGATGATGCAGTAGGGCACCCCCATCTTTCAACACAGGGCAGGCAGGAAAACCACCAGCTCAATGGGGTCTACATCATGGGCAATCACCACCAGCTGAGCCTTCTTGTTCTCCACCAAAGGGGTGCCTGTATTGACCCCTGCTCGGAGGACAGGTGGTCTCTTAGTTGGGACGTCCCCTTTGCCAGCAGCTTTCTCCTCAGGGCGGGCCAGCAGCCTCTGCTGTTTCTCCTGCTTTGTCTCTGGCCTGTACTTGTGGGCAAGCTTAAGCAGCTGAGTCGCTGTTTGCCTGTCCAGGGCCTGGGTGAACTGGTTGATGGCAGGAGGTACTGTGAGCCGCTTATAGAGGATGGCTCTTTGCTGCTGCAGCCTGATGTAGCAGGGCCATTTGATGAAGCGCATGAGATCTCTTTTGGGCTGATGTCCTGCCCAATGCCGAAGTTCTTAGGCCTTTTCTCAAACAAAGGATTGACCACCGTTTTGGCTTCCTGTTTCTTGACCATGGCAGGGGCCGGGGCTACCTACTTCCCCTTGGCCTTCTTTCCTTTGGGCATCTTGCTCGGCTGGAGGAGAGAGTGAACTGGAGTGGTGGTATGGATGAATGGATAAATTCAGGAGTGGAACAAACTCTAGTGAAAAACCTCCTGCTTAAAAGCACCCATAAATTCCACCTTGAGGCAGAGAGATATGAGATCATTTTAGGGTTGGGGGAATCAAGGAGGACTTCTCAGTGGTGGTGACAGATGTGAGTTGCCAAAATTTGTAAAAAAAAAAAAAAGTAAGGAGAATCTGGGAATGGGGGAATGAAGCCCTGTTTCTCCAGGACAGTGGCATAACTAGGGTGTTGTAGTGTTGGCAGGCTTGGGTTTGGTTGGAACAAAGGTTGTTTGTAGGGGTGTGGAAGTGGGTGGGACAGGGAGATAGGTGAGTGCCAAGTCCTGGATAGTAGTCTTGGGGTTAGCCACAGGGAGTCTGCTCCTTACCCTGGACATGTGCTACCTTCAATAGGTCCGCTTTGCCGCAGAGCTCGGACAGCTCTGGGTGGCCGTGATGTGCGGGATGGATGTAAGGGAGAGGGGACCAGGAGCTGAGGCAGTGACTCAGGTGAGAGACAATGGGCGTCTTGTTGAGGAGGTAGGAGAGGGCAGGTGTGAGGCAGGGGCCAGCCTGTTCTCAGTCACCTCTTCCTCTCCATTGGCTCTCGGGGGTTTTGGACCTTGATCTATTCTATCTGGAGTTTATTTTCTAAGGTTTGTATTATCACTTATTAATGATGCATTACAGTCTGTTTCATGTGGTGTGTGTGTGTGTGTGTGTGTGTGTGTGTGTGTGTATACACACCATATTCACCTCCCATTTTACTCACCCCCATTCTCGATGACCCATCTCCTCATGTCAACTTGCCCCTGTCTACTCTTTTTTCTCTTCTTTTTTCTTATGCTGTGACTCAATGAATTTCATCGTGGCTTGGGCAGAAAGGGTTATTTACAGGCGCACAGACAATTTACCAGTGGCCACAGCACTGAAAAGGATGTCTCCCCCTCCCCCAGCAACTATTAAGGGCTTAAAGATCCCCGGGAGAGGCTTCTTCCGTTCGGTTAAGTTGGGTTCCATCAGGGGCACCTTCATACCATTCTGTAATGTACTTTCCCACTAGTCTCCCCTCCCCCACCAGTCCCCCATTAGTCTCCCCCCTTTTCCCTCTGTACAGCCTCACTTCTACTTGCCTGTAATTTGTATGTACATAATTTTACAGATGTCTCTGTAATATCTAGGGCTGACAAAGGAGAGAAAACGTGTAACATTTGTCTTTCTGAGGCTGATTTAATTAGCTTAATGTAATTATTTCCAGTCATATATTTTCCCGCAGTGACATAATTTCATTTTTGTTTTGTTTTGTTATTTTGTTTTTCGAGTCAGAGTTTCTCCGTGTAACATCCTTGGCTGTCCTGGAACTTGCTCACAGATGAGGCTGGCCTCAAACTCACAGAGATCTTCCTGCCTCTGCCTTTCAAGTGCTGGGATTAAATGTGTGCGTCACTACCTCCTGGCTTGTAATTTCATTCTTTTTTTTTTTCTTTTTTTTTTTTTTCGGAGCTGGGGATCGAACCCAGGGCCTTGCGTTTGCTAGGCAAGCGCTCTACCACTGAGCTAAATCCCCAACTCCTGTCGTAATTTCATTCTTTATGGCAGGAAGCAACTCCATGTGTCCACAGCACATGTTTTCCTACCCATTCCTCTGCCGATGGACACATAGGTTGCTTCCATAGCCTGGTGATTGTGAATGGAGTTGGGATAATCTGCTGAAGCTTTGGGGAGGATGGGGAGAGAGAGAGAGAGCAATGTCTAACTCAGAGACCTTGCTGCCTTTGCAGTGGTAGTGTAGGGCTTGTTCATCAGTGGCCATAGACTGGGCTGTATTTCCTTTCTCAAAAGGACAAGCTTGATTGCCTTGACAGTAGGGAGCCTTCACACAGAGGAGCTATACGGAAAGGGGATGAACTAGGTTTGGCTGCTGTTTACCTGGAATCTGGGGGTTGGGGGACACATTCCCTACTAATGGCTGGCTGCCTTATAGGCAGGTATAGTTGAAGCACCAGAGATGGATCTGTTGGCCTTTCACCTCTCCTGTCTTCATCCTAACACTTGACCCTTCTAGGTGGAAAGCAGATCCCACCTAGGCCCTTCAGGGGGTCTGGGTGAGCCTTGGGCCAGGGTTCGTGGTGTTCTCTGAGGCTGATGTGCAGGTGTCTTGGTGTGAGTCTTGATGTGCAGGTGAGACTTCAGGCCATGGTCATCTGTGGGAGGTGATGTAAGGAGGCGAGAGGGAGTGGTTTGCTATTTCCAGTGTGTTGCACCCAGCCATGTCTGTCCTTTGCCTGGGTTATCAGGAAGACTCACGTTGCTGGATGTTGATGGAGTGTCTGAGGAGGCTGCGTTTCAGGCTTCCAAGAGATCTTTAGTCCTTTAGGTGCTCTTTGCTTTCAGTAGTGTGACAGAGTGGAGGCTCTCAAGGGTAGGCGTCTGAAGACAGAGTCAAGCCCGCCACTGTTTACTAAAATGGTGACTCAACCTCTGCTCTCTGGCCTTAGCTTCCTTATCTGTGAGGGGAAACAGGTGAGAGTCACTGCCCTCCATGGAGGGCCTTGTGAAGCTAAGCTAGACTCAGGTATGCCTAGGTGTGTGCCGATTCTGCTGCTACCTCTGAAGGCAGGGATGTGTCTTATCTAATTCGTATACGCCCTGCACCAAGCAAGCTCAAATGTTTGTTGATTGGATCTATGAAAGAATGATACAGTAAGGTCTATAGAACATGGGAAAAGCACATAATATAAAATCACTAAGAAGTTATTCAACCACCAACAATTTGACTTCCACATGGGCTTTTGTTTTCATCCCCACCCAGGTAATGATGAAATATGTGTTTCAAATGGTGAGAAACCATTTAAAAATGAACATGAATGGAAGGGAAATTTCCTCCTAATGTATTGTTGTTGTTATTGTTATTATTATTGTTATTATTATTTTAATTCTTGGTGCTGGGTGAGATGGCTCAGAGATGCTCTTCCAGAGGTCCTGAGTTCAATTTCCAGCAACCACATGGTGGGTCACAACCATCTGTATTGGGACCTGTTGCCCTCTTCTGGTGTGTCTGAAGACAGCGACAGTGTACTTACATTAAAAAACAACTAAACGAATCTTTAAAAAATATTCTTTGAGAATTTTATACACGTGTTAAATATATTTTGACCATATCCACCCTTCACCCAACATCCCCCTTTATCTCAGCTCTTTTACTGCTAAATACCTTTCTGTGGGATCGGGGAAGTATGATAGTCCATTATGTTATGGGATCTGTCCATTACTGATATGCTATGTGGGGGAAAACTCCATCAGTACTAGGAAATAGGACTTACCCCTCTACAGATCAGAAACCATTTTCATGCCAGTCTTCCTTTAAGTTTTAACAGGAAGGCCTCTCTGCCTGAAATTGCTTTATTTCTTAATTGTTCCTTTCCTGTGCTCCACTGCAGAAGTGATTTCCAAGTTAGATTCTTCTTCTTTTAATCCTGGCTCTGCAATCAGGCCACTTGACCTTGGTTTTGTCATCTAACCTGCTTGGGTCTCATTTTCTTTCTCTTGGTGGCGGGGTTGTGATGTCTCTGAACAAGCCCTTGTAGGCCTCCACTTGGAGGGCATGCAGTTCGCCAAGAGCCAAGGGAGCGCCTGTGAAATCCATGGCCTGCGTTGTACAGCAGGTTCGCTTCTCTCGTGAGCTATTCTCAGCCAGAATTGAACTCGCAAGGCTGCCATGGTGGAATTGTTCATGGAAGACCCAGAATTTTCCAAATGGCCTACGTTGGCTCAAGATCTCCTTGACAGGTGTTCCAGACCTTTCTTAGACTGTGGGTGGTCCAGAGTGTTTCCATCCATCCCTCTTCACTCTCTTTGTCACTCAAGGGCAGACTGACATAGTATGTTACTGTCTGATGGCTGCTTTACTTCCCTGCAACTCCCCCACTCCTTTCCCCACTTGCATTTCCCTTAATAAAAGTGTGAGCACAGTTAGCTCCCTTCTGGCACCTGTTTCTGGGAGAACCTGGAAAAGTAGAGTGTGAAGAATGACATAGTGAGGATTGATGCAGTGATATCAATTGTGTTGCTGTTACCCCTGTCATTGCCACCGCTGCTACCGGCACAGCCATCACCACCATCACCACTGTCACCACTGCCGCCACCACTACCGCAGCCATTACCACCACCACCACCACCACTAATTTATGCAGTTTCATTTCTTTGCAAAAGACTGAGACCATTATGACTCATCCCAGGTCACTAGGCAATTTTCTGCTAGAGCGAGAGCAGCTCTAGTTTTTGGAGAATTAACAGAATCATGAAAACATCCTCTGAAAATGTATTCAACCTCAAGGGAAGCAGACTCCAAATCCATTTCTAGCTGCTGAAATGTGCACTCATATTTGCCAAAGCAGCCAACTCCATTTTTAGTTAAATGCACAAAAGGTTTTGTAACGTGCTGAGGTCCCTGCCAGGACTCCTGACATCTGCAAATGTACTCCGATCAGCAAAGGAGGGCAGCTCCTTTGCTGTTCCTGAAAGCCCTGTGAGGTTCAAAAGAAGTGGGGTTATTATTCACACTTCCCAGGGAAGCAAACAGAGAAGCTAAGCGACCATTTCAAGGTCACCTAGTCGATGATGGTTTGGGGATAAAATTGTTTTTTTTTTTTCTTCTCCAGTGCTTTGCAAACTGAAGCATTATCAGATTTGATTCAAACTCTGTTCCTAGGGACAGTTCTTAGCAAACCAGTACAAAGAACTGGCTGAAAGCCTAAAAGAACTTTCCCAAGGCCAGTTCCACCTAGCATTGGGAGTGCTAGGATTTCTGGAACCATCTGTTCTGTGCTGGCAAAAGATCTACCTACAATAGTTTATAAGTCTACAGCAAGCAAAAGTGAAAGAATCAATATTGAGTAGCAGATGAAGTAAAACAGCAATTAGATAGTGAAGTATCATCAGATCGGGTGCTGATCTCAGTATCGATGACTGGCGTAGCCTGATTCAGGAGGCAAATAAAAGGCAGTATTATCAAATTGGAGGAGGGGCTACAAACATTCATCAGAAATTGACTGGTGCAGCCCCTGTGAGGCAGCTGGCTGGAGTTTCCCAGGAAGAGTCCCCTGAAAAGCCAAGTGTCCTGGCTTGTGAGGCTTCTGAGTGAAGGAACAAATAGTAAGAGGTAGACATCACACCAAGGCATCCGAAATCACTAGAAATGAGCAGGGAAGAAGCTAAGGCAGTCAGCTGGATCCTGATGGACAGAACTCTGGGTAGAGGCTCCTCTGCATCCTCTGCGGGATGAGCTCTGGCTTCCTGGGACTGTTGGCATGGCTACCCCATAGGATGAATGATAGCAACCTCACAGTTCCCCTTCTTGCTGTCTCACAGACACAGTGTTGTTAATGCCCTTAGCTGTTTGCTGCTTCCTTCCTCTTTGGTACAAAGCTACGAAGCAAGCCTTCCCGGGAACGGGGAGATCTGGAAGGTGCCAGGGAGGGCTTCTTTGTTTCCAGAGTTATCCTCCTCCTCCTCCTCCTCCTCCTCCTCCTCCTCCTCCTCCTCCTCTTCCTCCTCCTCCTCCTTCTCTTCTTCTTCTTCTTCTTCTTCTTCTTCTTCTTCTTCTTCTTCTTCTTCTTCTTCTTCTTCTTCTTCTTCTTCTTCTTCTTCTTCTCATTCTTCCTCCTCTTCCTCCTCCTCCTCTTTGTCCCCCTCCTCCTCTTTGTCCCCCTCCTCTTCCTCCTCTTTGTCCTCTTCCTCCTCCTCCTCTTTGTCCTCCTCCTCCTTCTCCTCTTCTTCCTCCTCTTTCTTCATTTTTAGAACTTCATATGTAATGAAATTTGATCACATTCATTCCTCTTCCCCAGTCATCCAAGATCTACCCCTCTTCCCTACTCATCCAACTGTTATGTCCCCCTCACCCCCTTTAAAGTCTATCAAGTTCCCTTCCTGCTGCCTATGCACTCTTGGTTATGCTTCTTCTTTCGCACTGATCCATGGGCCTGGGGAAGAGAGGTGTGGTATAGTTGTCCCATTTAGGGCTGAGCATTCTGCACTCTCTTATTGTTTGCACCTTGACAAGTTGTGGATCCCTGTGTTAATGGCATCTACTGCAAAAAGAAGCTGATGAGGGTTGAGAGACATACTAATCTGTGGTATAATAATTAATCTTTAGGAGTAAATTTAATACAATATCTATTTATAGATACAATAGATCTAGTAGAAAAACAGTGGAGGTTTGCCCCTAGGGCCTGTGACCTGTCTAGCCCCAGGCTCTTGATGCTTTCGACAGGCTTAGGCTGTACTTGACAATTTACCTGTATATTGTACATTATATTTGACCGTTAAACTGTTCATATGATGGTACAGGGCTTCTTGAAACTTATTAGGTTATTCTATAATATACAAAGTAGATTGATTGAATACATTTGGGGCCAAATGCAAACAAAAACTCGTTAGCTGTAAGCTTTTATTTATTTATTTTTTATAGTCCTCCTTCACACTTCATTATCTGATTAGCTTGTCTATCTCATATTCAGCAACAAGATCACTTATTTGCCCTCGAGTTTAACATCTTACTATATTTAATTCATGTATTTGTTTTCATAATAACCTACTTTCTTCCTCAAGGAGTTGAAACCTAGTTGTTTGGAGTAGGGTACAGTGACCACTCTTGGCAGCTTCAGAGCTTTACAGGGACATCAGTGAAAAGACTAAAGGGGGTCCCTCCCTAGGGACCTAAGAAGAGGTGGAATGTATGATGTTTAGGGTTAGGACACTACAGGTGACCCTGTTGTCCTTGGGGAAAGTGCTCACCGTGGCCAAGGATAGGCATCCCTTAGTCAGCATTGTTTGAAATTTTAGGGCTTGGAATCTGGATGACAGCTATCACAAATGAACAAGATCCAAGGACACAAAGCAAATGGAAGGGTCTGGTGGTATCCCAGAGTTCAGTCTGGGAGGGACAAGACACTATATCAGTGCATAGCAATTTGCTGAACTCTGGAAGCGGAGAACCTGTCAGCTGTTTTAGGAGACAGGAGGACACCTCTATAGCCTCTTAGGTCCATTCAGTGTTAACCAAATGTTTATTGTTGAGGTAATTAATATGAGTCCTTACTGTGGTGGTAATTCTGAGATTGTGGTTGTGTGTAGTTTTAAATAATCACCGATAACCATGACAACGACAGTAGGAAACAAATGCCCTTCCTTTGGTCTTGTACCAAGAACTGAAGATGGACTTTCTGCTGAGCCATGTCACATACCCCTAATCCTAGCATTCGGGAGACATAAATAGGAGAATTTCAAGGTTAAGTCTAACCTAGGCTACATAGTGAGATCCTGCCTAAATAAGAAAGAAGAAAGAAGAAAGAACAATGGTCTTCTCTGACTCCAAAAGCCAACAGGCTAGAGGAGAGACAGGTTGTAGAGACAGGCTGGCGAGTCTGCACAGAAGAGTCTAGAGATTTCACAGAGGAGGCAGCTTTGGTCCGAGAACCATGTGGATGTGGATTTGTAGATTCTGGGCTACTGTGTGGGGGAAAGAATAGGGCTGCTTTTCCCATATAGGCGTCTGATCATTGTGTTTAGTCTGATGGTGCTTGTCTGTACTGTGTGTGTGACCACACTGTACCAAATCTCCTTCCTTCCATGTGCACTGCCTTATCCAGCCATCACCAGTTGACGGCCTACTGTGTGCCAGACACTGTGCACACTGGGGACACAGAAGGGAGGTGGGCGATATTTATTTCTTGGGGCTGCTAATGAATGATCACAAACATAGTGGCCCCAATCAGCAGTTTATAATTAACTGGTTTCTTTTGGAGGCTCAGGAGGACAACCATTTTCTAGTGGGACCATATTGCTCGACCCACAGCTACACGATCCTAGCCTCTGCCTCTGCCTTCTCTCCACCTGTATTACTGTCTCGTGGTCTTGTGATGACAGCCACAGTCTAGGGTAACCTCTTCACCTCAGGATACTTAATCACCATGGAAGGTAATGTTTGGATGGGTGCTGGAGCTAAGATGCGGGTATCTTTGGAGACTTTAATTTTCTGCCAACCTTGGGGATGGGAAGAGATAATTAGGGAGGTAAGATTTGACTCAAGATTAATGGGCCAGCACTGTGTAGAAGTGGAGATAGGAGTCTGCTAGGTTGGTTTAGACAAGGCACTGTGGTGTCTGGATGAGTCTGGTAGCCATGGATACAGAGGCAGAGTGGATGAGAAGGTTGGGCAGTGTCAAAGAAAAGCTGTCCTAGACAAAAGGACCCTCCTCGTGGTGTCTAGAAGGGCAACTGAGAACCCGAGTTTAGTGTCTTTAGAGGAGCATCAAAGAACATAATGCCTAATCAGATTGAATGATTCTAATTTATAGTCTGTTTGGGGACTACACAGAATTTTATATACATGTTAAGTCCAAGAAGAATTTGATATTGAATAACTGTTGAACGGTAATATACAGTAAAAGGTGGATGGTCAACCTGATTTCAAAGAGAAAAACAAATTTCTAAGGCCCAGAAGAACATATATTTATAGACAGATTTTTCTAAGTGCCAACCCTCTAGCCAGGTGTGATCAAGATCAGGCTTGTTTTCAAGGAAGAATGATTGGATAAAATCTCCTTGACAGCACCAGTACAGAGAGGGAACTGCTTACCCTCACGGGGGCGATATGATTTGTCACATGTGTGCGCTAAGACTGTATTTACACCACAGCCAGGGGTCTGCCCAAGCAGAGGCATAATGAGAATCAGGATAATAAAGGCAAGAACAGATCCAAGGGCCTTGATTTCTCATTGCTGCATACGGCAGATATCTGTAGTACATGGTACTACCTCCAACCTCCTGCTCTGGCAGAAAACCTGCCAGTTTAATGTGTTTATTTCTAAGGTAATGAAATTGCCTTTATAGAAAACCAGAGACCTTAACGAATTCTGTGTTCTGAGAAACAGGGGGAAAGTCATTTCCAGTGGCTTCTTATTGGATGACAATCGGAGAAAAAAAATGCCGTTGCTAATAGCTCAGGAGTGGTTACAACAAAGTCATCGCATTTTTATTAGGCAATACATGTGGGATCTGGTTTATCCTTATCATTTTTTCAGGCAAGAGGGCTAATTGACATAAGCCATCACTCTGGCTTTCTTCTCCAATTGTAGCTACCTCTCTTCTAATGTCCCAAACCTCTCTATCATGTCTGACCTTTGACTCCCCTTTCTTAGCAAAGGACCAGCTTCTTTGTTTCTTTTGTGACAAGACAGTCTTTTATGTCTGCATCCCTCATCTCTGTGTTTGTGTGGTGGTGGGGTGGGGAGTACATGTATGTGTGTTTGTATGTCAGTCTGTTTGCATGTGAATATGTATGCCTGTGTTTGTTTGTGTGTGTGTGTGTATGTGTGTGTGTGTGTATGTGTGTCAGTTCTTGTGTGTGCACATGTGTGTGTGTAAGTCAGAGGTCAATATCAGGTATTTCTTACCTTTCTCCACCTTATATTTTGGAGACAGTGTTGTAAAAATTTTTAATCCCAATCTGGGGTTTCTACCCTGCCTTTAACCATTTAGTTCTCTTATAAAAGACACATACAGCCTTTATTTTAATAATAAGCCCTTATTAGAACTAATGCTGGGCAGATTAGTTCCGTGCTATTAAATTCTATTTCCTATGGATTCCCCTGAGGTATTACTATGTTTCGTCTGGGCTGCTCTTAACTCCAATTGGCCAGCCCTCAGGGCTATGCTTTCTTGACTCCTAGCCTATGGTTTCTTTTCATCTTTCTATCTTCTTCTCCCTCCTGGTGATTCCTCCAGTCCTCAAGCCTGGGAACCCAAGACTGGGAGAACTTGGAGGGCAAGCTTACATAGTTATACCTGGATATTGTTGTATAGTTTTACTTGGCTACTTGTTAATATTTACATAGTTATGATTGGGTGTTTGCAGACTCTAGTCCCTGGGAGCATCTAGGCTTTTGGGGGCCAGTACTTACCATTATAATACATATCAAAAGATCAAACCTCAATAACTCCCCCTTTTTTTGTTGACCAACTAACCCCAGGCATCTTCTTGTCTCCACCCCCCAGTGTTAGGGTCATAGATATGGGATGCTACACCTCTCCCCTGTTTCCAAGATGGGCTTTTAGTGTCCATCCCTTCTTTGCTTCTGTACTGGGACAGAATAGCGGTGTATCATTGTTCTGTTTCTTTTCCTTTAGTCTGAATGAGATGCTTGTTTTTCAAAACTGATGGTTTGTACCTGTTTGAACATGGGAGCTGAGTGAGGAGATAAGGTATAAATAAATATTGATAGCTTTACAGTTTGGATCCATGTGGGAAAATATAAGTGTTTTAAACTCGACTGATACTCGATCCTGTAGAATTAGGACTCTCGATGCTCACTTTTAAGAACTCATTAAGACAACAACAACCACAAAAATCAGATACTTAACAACTAATAAAATTCCCCAGCTGCAGGCTTGGTGAACCAGCTTTTCATCCTCACATTTGGAAAGGCGGCTGAAGGAAGACATCTGTTCTTTGTTTCTGATGAGTTTGGCATTTTGTTCTTATAAATGAATTCTCTTCTCTTCTCTCCTCCACCTGCTTCCTCAGTGGCCGTGCCTGCAGCAGCCCCACCAGTGTGCCAGCCCAAGAGTGCCACTAACGGGCACCATCCTGTTCCTCGACTCTCCATTTCCTCCAGAGCCACGGTGGTAGCCAGGATGGAAGGCGCCTCCCAGGGAGGCCTGCAAACAGTTATGAAATGGAAAACAGTGGTTGCCATCTTTGTGGTGGTCGTGGTCTACCTCGTCACCGGTGGCCTTGTCTTCCGGGCATTGGAACAGCCCTTTGAGAGCAGTCAGAAGAACACAATTGCCTTGGAGAAGGCAGAATTCTTGAGAGATCATATCTGTGTGAGCCCCCAGGAACTGGAGACACTGATCCAGGTGAGCTGAGAGTGTGCCTAGCATACAGCAGCCGTTGGGGAGGGATGATGGGGTGGATGTTGCCATTGTGGGCCACTGAGTTTTGTCTTTGGTGGTCAGGGAAGTCTTCTCTGGAGAGGTCACATGTGTGATTCTTCACCGAAGCCAGCAAGTGAGGGTTGTGCCAATGTGGGAGAAGAGGGACCATCAACTGGGACTAGGCTGCGTTATGTATCACGTGTTTTCAGATCTGGTGGACAGAGGTGGAAGCAAGCAAAAAGGATTTTAGATCTTTCAGATTCAAGAACACCAATACATGTTGACTACCAACTCTGGCCTGAGCCCTTTAGGAGGGAGCTGGGACAGCAGGGTGCCCCCTTAAACAAAGGAAGACGTGTAAATGAGCATGGATATATTAAGCAATTCGGTGTCAAGGAATATGAGAAAGAAAACGATCTGCAGATATGTAGAGGAAGAAGGAATTTGTGAATCCTCCAGGGAGCTGCTGAGTGCATTTATGGGGGAGAAATAGTAAATACCATGGTAACAGTCATTACCAGACTGGTTGTTTTAAAACAGCACATGCCAGACGCTGTGTTAAGGCCTTTATGTTCTCTGAATATCAGTGGGAGAAAGAGCCACAGACCATGGAGGTAGAGAATGTGGGATGTAGTCAGAGGAAGGTAGGCAGCATCAACAGAGGTGGGGTGGGCTGGCCACAGGTGGATGGGGATAGCAAAGGCCTAGGCATGAGGAGGAGAGGGAAATGGTTGAGAGCCTGCTGTAGGACTCCTACCTCGCAAGTGAAGGAGATGAGATGCCTCAGAAGAAGGTAGGGCTCCTCCTCAGGCAGCCTCTTGAGCTAGGAAGAATGAAAGGAAGGCAGTAATACTCATGGATGCAGGGATGAGCCCTCCACCCCTGTGTTTCTGGGGTTTTTAGGGTTTGGAAGGAGAGGGATAAAAAAGATGGCTTGCATTTCTTACATCCTCTGGCTCTGGGGTCAAGGGCTTAGAATTCTAATAGATGGCACGTCTCAGGATTGTACAGTGTTCACAGATCTGGGCTGGCATATTTATTTATTTCAATGATATGGACAGGGCAAGGAAATGCAGATGCTGTCTACTATTTGGCGTCCTCAGGACAACCAACCTTTTAACTTCTTGTCTCGACGATGTGATTGACTTCCTTTTTAAGTAAGTTGGAAATCGAGCTCTCTTCCCTGTGAATAAATATAATCTCATACTGCCTTTCTTCAGTTTTTATGAAAAATAAAACTTTAAAATAAAAGGGCAATGTATTATGTCACTCTTTCATAATAATTCTTTCTTTGGATAATAATTCAATTCTTTGGATGTCTTTGACTTTTTACTCTGACTTTTGTGGAAAAACAAAACAACAAAAAAAAAGTGCTATCGAATCTGTGTTATGAGCATGATGTATAAATTAATGTAGAATCTGAGACCTTCTATACCAGATAAAATGAGAGAAATAACTATGCATTATTTTAATGTAAAAGTATAATTACATTTACCCATGCTGTGTAGTGGGGACCTTATATTTTGGTTCTTTTTTTTTTTTTTTTTCCGGAGCTGGGACCTTGCGCTTCCTAGGTAAGCGCTCTACCACTGAGCTAAATCCCCAGCCCGGGGACCTTATATTTAATTGCAGTGAATGTCATAGCCTGAAAGATAATCTGTCTTGAGTCTAAAATTTAGACTCTAAGTCACGTTAAGTTTCTTCTTTAGACAGTGGAATCATGAAGAAAGGGAACATGGCTTGCATGTGTATGTATGTATGTGTATGTATATGTATGTATATGTGTATGTATGTATATGTCGCTTTGTGTCTGATTATTTCCTCATAGCTAAATACTTTGGGAAATATCAAAGCACATCTGAAATATTGGTGATGTCACAAGATATCGGAGCTAATTCAGACACCAGCCAATAATTAAGTGTTGTTTTATTGCCCAGGTTTTGATCCTCTACTTTATGAAAGGACTCAGAGGCACAAATGAAGGTTGATACGGAAGAGCATATGAGTCCCCATTCTGATAATATTAACCTATGTCTTTGCCAAACTTATTCAGTTTTATTTTGTTTGTCTTTTATATTTATTTACTTTAAGTGGTCTATGAAACCATATACGGGCTTCCTAACAATATTTTGCAGAATGTTCAAGTCAGGGTAAATGTATTTATCTTCTTAAATATTTATCACTCTTCATAAAGGAAACATTCAAAATTATTTCACATTACTTACTTAGCATGTGTGTCAGGGTAGTGGTTGTGTGTGCCCCAGTGCACTTGTGGCCATCATAGGACAAGCCACAAGGGTCAGTTTTCCCCTTCACATATTGTTCTGGGAATTGAAATCAGATCCCTGGGCTTGGCTACAAATACCCCTACCCACTGAGCCATCTCACCAGCCTCCAAATTCTTTCTTCTGGTTTTCTACCAATGTTCCTATGTAGTCTTGCTGTAGTGTACTATAGCGTTGGGAACATTTCTTTCCACCTCACTAGAACTAAGTACTCTTAGTCAAGCTTTCTCCTCACAGCCTTTCTCCCACTGCCCAAGCCTCTGATAACTACCACAGTCCAACTGAGTTCATAACTACTAAGTTCAATTTCTATGGGATCAATGTGTGTGTGTGTGTGTGTGTGTGTGTGTGTGTGTGTGTGTGTGTGTGTGTGTGTATGCATGTGTAGTTTCTGTGTGTGCATATATATGCATGTGTGCATTCATGCACACACATTTAGAAGCCAGAGGTCAACATTGGGTGTCATTCTTCAGAAGCCATATACCTTGTCTGTTTTTGAGCTCTCTCACTGGACTGGGACTAGCTAAGTGGGTGTGGCTGAGTGGTCAGTGAGCCCAGGGATCTTCCCTGTCTCTGCTCCTCAGGGCTGCCATTACGAATGTATGCTACCTTGCCAAATTGTTTGCTGTTAGTTTTTTCATGGATTCTGGTTATAGAACTCATTTTAACAACCAAGCTATTCTCCCACCCCCAAGGTCAACTCTTACAGCCTTACATTCTGTGTACTCAGTGAGACTGTGCCATGGATGGTTTATCTCTATGGACCCTCTCTTGCACAGGGTGTGCACACACCTACGATAACCACTGACAAGGTTCGATAGCCAAGTGGGCACTTTGCGTAGATTACATCATTCAATCTCCTGAACAAATCCTGCATGGGTTTAGACGATGTATCCTCAAAGTCTTAAAAACTGAAGGTGTGGGTGACACCTGGAGAGCTTTTCAGAGTGACTGCACAGTGAGGACCTAATCTCATCAACGGCTGGACCCACGGAAGGATTCATACCTTGATGGCACCTGCTTGTCTCGGCATGCTCTTCCTGTCTTGCCTTCCAGTTTCCTAGCAACCGTAAGATGAGCAGCTTTACTCCACTACACGCTTCTTTTCCTGCCGTCTGCCTCAGTAATGACCCCAATAATGGGACCACGCAACCACAGCTGAAGTCCCCCCCCCACTGTGATCAAAATAACACTTTTTTTCTTTTAAGTTAACTTCCTGGGGAACACTTCATGGTGATGAAACACAGTATTCTAAGTTGGCATTATTGCCCTCACTTGTTAAATGAAGATACACATTCTAAAAGAGACTGAGTAACTTCCTAAGCTCTAAAATGTCAGAGCCATCTGGGACTCAAAGTCACAGATATTAACCTGCCTCACTCATTGAACCCACAAATCCTGTTCTCGGGTGAACTTGATTCTCTCTCTCAAATACCTGTCTGCATTCAATCCTTCCTTCACTTGGAAAGTAAAAACCTCCTGGAGTGCCTTGCGTCTAGCAGGAAACATTTTCTGTTTCTTCTCTCTGTACTCACTGAGTCTTACTTAGATCTGGGGTATCTTCTGATCTCTATCTACTATGACTTAGGTGTTTATTCTTATGTCAGTGTGCAGTCTTTATCAGAATACACCTTAAGTAGTTTAAATCACTATGTACGTGCCAATCAAGACTCAGATGTTTGTCCTTTGAGTATTGATGCTTCCTATGTGTGCAAGAACCACGCGTGTGGAGCAGGGCAGTGGCTGCACACTGTCCCCGCACAGCACTGGGGGTAGAGCTTCTAACAAGTGTCATATTTAAAAGTGGCTTTCCTTCAGGAAGGGTTTTCTGTGAGTTGTGACCTGTTACAAAAAAAAAATACTGCCTCTCACTATCGTCCAGAAGGAGTGACCAGGGGAGAGAAAAGTTGATTTTCTGGACAGATGGCATGAAACTGTCATGAAGCAAAGATAGAGTGTGGTTTGGATTCCTGAGACCAAACAGAATTCTCAGAACGGCACCATTCTGACAAAAATGCCCAGATAGCTTGGAGAAGCCGAAGCTGGGGATGGGTTTCCTGATAAATTGAATCACCTCGGTAGCATGGGACCCCTGAGAGACTGACACTTCACTGTCCTCCAGAGACGGCATTAGCTGAGATCCATCACTCCATCCATTCACACATCCATCTAGACGCTCATTCTCAGAATTGCTACAAAACTCCTCCGCAAACAGGTTATGAGTTAGGCACTGGAGTTAGACAGGATGAGACCAAGACACAACTTGAGTACGTTCCTCGCCTCCCTAGGCTCCAATCTTATTGTCAACAAAATATAAAACCTGCCCTTTGGGTGCTAGAAGGCTAAAAGCAATAATCCATCAGAAAGAGTTTAGACTATGGTACATGAAGAGTCTTCAGGAAAGGCTAGCGACAGGTGCAGCTGTGTTTCTCTCTTGGAACTTCAAGCAGTCATTCTTTTATGAGGCAGTATTAGAATTGATAGATTAAACCCAGGACCCACCATGTAACAGACACGTGCTCCAGCACTGAGCCATGTCCCTAAGCTTAAAACAGTGTTTCCCAAGGAAAGCATGAAGGTGTGGAGGTTGCCTCTGTGGTAACATTTAACTGTATGTGGAGACATTGTTTTGGTTACCACACAGCAAAGGTACTGTAGATATATAGTGGGTAGAGGCCAGAGAGACCACTAAATACCTTACAGAATTCTACATAAGGGACAGTCTAGTTTAACAACAAATATGTCAGAAAGCCATAAAGGAAGAAGCATGTAATCAATAATTTGGACTATCTGGATTGGAACTAATTGAAAAATGTTCCCAAAGAAGCCAGAGAATCATAGACCTAGGGATGATTTATAGATATTTACCTCTGTTCACTCCAAGAACTATCCCAGCAAAGTTGTCTTTTGTGCTCCCCTACAGATGGGGGAACAGGATACCAGGGGGTGAAGTTATAAGCTCAGGGTTACCTGGGGAGTGAGCGAGAGATGCAGGATTTGTTGCCAGGTACTTTTATGGCATAATCTCATGCCCTCCACCAATGGGAAGGTTCATTAGGTAGACCATATGGTAGACATCAAAGAGCATCTCAGTGGCTTGAGAGAGAGAGCTACAGTGGTCAGTTGTTTGAACTGAAATGGATGGGAAGAGGTGGGGAGACAAACTAGGAAAAAATGGGATGGGTTGGATTGGTCCCTCTCAGATTTACAGAGGAGTTTGCATTTTATACTATAGGAACTGGGGACTCGGTAGCTAGAAAAACCAACCTTTTACCAAAGAGGAAGTTGATTTGGAGGACGGAGAAGTTGAAAGACGAGGAGGGAGATATTAGAACATTGCACATAGTGTAAAGGAGGGCAAAGGGTAGGAATGTTGGGTGGATTTGCCCTTTTACCCACTGATCCTAAGGCTCCTCCTCACTGTCAAGGGAGTAGTCAGTCTTCACAGGGGTTCCAGAGAATACTGGAGTGATGGATGCCTGGTAGAGAACCCGAATGCTACTGGCACTCAGAGACCAACTGTCTGTCTTGCTTTTCCTGTGAGACTTGCAAGGACTGCAATGGAATGAACAAAGGTAGCCATGCTTGTGTCTTTCTTTTGCTGTGGAGTGAGGTAACTTAAATGTGGTTTTGAACTTGAGTTTCCACGGACGTGATATGGTAGTCACTTTGTCCCAAGAATGTCTGTATCCCCGATCCCCTCAGGTGTCCTAATTGCTTATCTTCCTGTTCCTAGTGCAATTGCACCAGACACTTCTGCACTGACTAATCTTGGTGAAAGCCATAAAACATCCATCCTCTGCAATCCAGGAAGCATAAAATCTTGAGGAGGCTGCAGAGACTGACAGGGGATGGAAAGATGTTTCAGCTGTCTGGAGGATGATCTGTTTCAGGCAGAGAGCTACCTCACTGCCTGAAAGCCAACTTTTTTGACACACTTCACCGCTGCCTAAAATAAATTGCATAAATTCTTGGAACCCCCTTGACCTTAATGTTGGCGCCATCTGTTTGTGGCAGTCTTTCTGTCTGAAGAATCCCATAATTTCCATTTGCCTGACATGGGCCTGGTCCAGACTGTGATGGAGTATATGATAGGGTCTATTTCCATCCTGCTGTTTCTTGTCCTCTCTCTCTCTCTCTCTCTCTCTCTCTCTCTCTCTCTCTCTCTCTCTCTCTCTCTGTGTGTGTGTTTATTTGAGGGGAACAGAAGAGGGCTTTGGATCCCTTGGACCTGGAGTTACAGGAGGTTGTGAGTCTGGGTTTGCTGGGTACTAAACTTGGCTTCTCTGGAAGAACAGCAAGTACTCTTACCGACTGAGCCATCTCCCCAGCCCAGCTGCTCTTCTGACGGTAGGATGAGGTAGAGGAGACACGGCCTTCCCTTCAGAATCAATGTGGGATAATTGCATGTTCCTTGATCATTTTCTAAGGCTGTAGGGGTCGCCATTTTCTTCTGCTAAGCCCTAACACTGACTCATCCACTCAGTGACTGTGTTCATGGTCCACTGTGTGCCAGACACGATCCCAGTTCCTGGGGATTGGACTGTGAATCAGAGACATGAGAGGTCTTTGTGCATTTGGGGTTTATAAGTAAGATGACCTACCATACCTGCTCTGTGCTTCTGGGGTACTTGTTGATTATTTTTCAGCCCTTTCAAAGTGTCCTGCCTTTAAACACGTTCTATTTATAGATAAAGGGAGAGGCAAGCCTTATGCATAGTATGATGTAAATATTTGTAAGTAAAATGAGGGTGAACAAGAAAACCAAGGCCCTCTACCTCCCGAGGGTAGCGATTACAAACACGTGCTACCATGCCTGGCCAAAAAACTCTTTTCTTAAAATTTTATATTTTTGTTGAACGACTAGGCAAACATTTTGCTACCAAGCTTGAGTCCCTGGCTCCAGAAAATCCTTTGGTCACTAGGAACTACAAGCCCTTCATTTCTGGCCTATTGTGAATAGTGTTTCTCCCAATGAGGTTTCTGTCCTGTCTGTGAGTGAACAGAGTCCCTTGGTCTCTGTGGTCCCCTGTGTCTCCACATGCTTAGGAAACATAGTAAGGACAGCATAGTGTCTTAGTTAAGGATTTCTATAGCTATGAAGAGACGCCATGAGCACGGTAGCTCTTATGAAAGAAAGCATTCAATTGGGACTGGTTCACAGTTAGAAGTTTAGCCCGTTATCATCCTGACAGGAAACATGGTGGTATGCAGGCAGGCATGGTGCTGGAGAAGGAGCTCGTCCTACAGCAGGAAGAGCGAGTAACATTGGGCCTGACTTGAGCATCTGAAACCTCAAAGCCCACACACCAGTGACACATTTCCTCCAATAAGGCCATAGCAATTCCAACTAGGCCATACGTCCTAATAGTGCCACTCCCTGTGAGCCTACAGAGGCCATATTTTTTCAAACCACCATGCACATAGCCTCTGAGATATTCATACATCAGCTGTGATTCCAGAGTCTCTCCCCTAGAGTGCTCTTTATCCCTCAGTCCTGCCAGCAGGTGACCTCTGACAGTGATGTTTGGGTTCGTAGTGCCCAGGGACACAGCTCTGAGGGGTGACATTATTCTCCCTGGCCGGTGATGGGCAGTGAGAGGGGTTGCCTTTTCGTCAGCAAGTCAGTCACGCAGAAGATTGTTCAGCATGTGCAAGATGGGGCCTCCAGCCCGTGGCCTGCCTCTACAGGCTTCTACTTCATTATTATTACTGCTTCTCCCCTCGGGTTGCTGGTTCTGTCAATGTTTGGGGAAAAGGATCTCACACCTTAAAGCCAGACATTAAAGAGCTAATGGAAATTGGCAAGGCCTTGTGAAACGAATTAGCAAACAAGGATTCGGTGCTGTAAAAACAAAACCCGAAAACTCTCAGAAAAACAATGCCAGAACCCAGAAATAAATGCTAGTGAATCTGCACGTCCACCCAAACGTGCCCGTGTTGGCTTTTGTTTAAAGGGTTGCTGTATATATTGTAGAATAATGGATTTTTGATGATGGCTTTTACAGTTATTATTTCTAACCCATGCTATTCATTTTATAACTAATATTTGGCTACATGGCATGAAGCTGGCACCATATTAGGCTTTAGCAATTCTAGAAAAAAGTATGAGGTAAGAGTATGCAGCAGATACTGCCTGCCCTCTAAGAGCCTTCAGCAGCACTTGCTGCCCTAAGCTTTGGGAGGGTGCCTCATCTACCCTCCATGATCCTCAGAGGTAAGCCGCCAGGGAATAGAGAAGTTCTCAAGCTTTTGTCAGTGGCAGAACTGAGATGCAGGCAAGACTGCGTGGCTCCAGAAACCTTGCTTCTTCTTCTTCTTCTTTTCTTTAAATCACAATGCTCTATTCCTGAGTTGAGGAGACAGGCTTGGCTTGGATGAAGTCCACTGTGATTGGTTCGAAAGACTAGGAAGCACGCAGACTCCCATTCACGGAACGAGCAAGTCTTTTTTTTTTTCTCATAAGTATACATTTTAATAGATGCAAAAAATTACCACATAAACTCATGAATTCCATCTCAAAAGATAAAGTAAAAAAAGAGAAAAGTTAAATATTCTTTATTTTATGTTTCTCAGTACAACTATTTAGATTTATTCTATGTGAGAAATATACAAAATTTATCTATCCCTCCTTCATTTACCTAATTACTTATCTACTAACAGTTTAGACACACATAAGTATTTATTTTAGGCTTGGGGTAATACTGAATTCTGACTTACATAATTCTGCCTTTTTTTTTTTATTAACTTGAGTATTTCTTATATACATTTCGAGTGTTATTCCCTTTCCCGGTTTCCGGGCAAACATCTCCCTCCCCCCTCCCCTTTCTTATCGGTGTTCCCCTCCCCATCCTCCCCCCATTGCCGCCCTCCCCCCAAAAATCTAGTTCACTGGGGGTTCAGTCTTAGCAGGACCCAGGGCTTCCCCTTCCACTGGTGCTCTTACTAGGATATTCATTGCTACCTATGAGGTCGGAGTCCAGGGTCAGTCCATGTATAGTCTTTAGGTAGTGGCTTAGTCCCTGGAAGCTCTGGTTGCTTGGCATTGTTGTACATATGGGGTCTCGAGCTCCTTCAAGCTCTTCCAGTTCTTTCTCTGATTCCTTCAATGGGGGTCCTATTCTCAGTTCAGTGGTTTGCTGCTGGCATTCGCCTCTGTATTTGCTGTATTCTGGCTGTGTCTCTCAGGAGCGATCTACATCCGGCTCCTGTCGGCCTGCACTTCTTTGCTTCATCCATCTTGTCTAATTGGATGACTGTATATGTATGGGCCACATGTGGGGCAGGCTCTGAATGGGTGTTCCTTCTGTGTCTGTTTTAATCTTTGCCTCTCTATTCCCTGTCAAGGGTATTCTTGTTCCCCTTTTAAAGAAGGAGTGAAGCATTCACATTTTGATCATCCGTCTTGAGTTTCATTTGTTCTAGGCATCTAGGGTAATTCAAGCATTTGGGTTAATAGCCACTTATCAATGAGTGCATACCATGTGTGTCTTTCTGTGATTGGGTTACCTCACTCAGGATGATATTTTCCAGTTCCAACCATTTGCCTACGAATTTCATAAAGTCATTGTTTTTGATAGCTGAGTAATATTCCATTGTGTAGATGTACCACATTTTCTGTATCCATTCCTCTGTTGAAGGGCATCTGGGTTCTTTCCAGCTTCTGGCTATTATAAATAAGGCTGCGATGAACATAGTGGAGCACGTGTCTTTTTTATATGTTGGGGCATCTTTTGGGTATATACCCAAGAGAGGTTAGCTGGATCCTCAGGCAGTTCAATGTCCAATTTTCTGAGGAACCTCCAGACTGATTTCCAGAATGGTTGTACCAGTCTGCAACCCCACCAACAATGGAGGAGTGGAACGAGCGAGTCTTAAATTTGACTTTTGTGACCCCTGAGATGGGGTCACGTATCCATGAGTCTAGTGTAGACGGCAATGATTCGTTGCTAGCCAGCTTCTACAGGAATATGGCTTTGCGTCTGAACACAGGTGTTAGACGTGCGTGCGAACAAGGCTGGGGCAGGGGTGGTGGTGGCAAGCACTATTATTAAGAACAGCTTTCAGTCTGTGTTGAGAACGCTTGCTTTCACTTAACGGAAATGGGGAGAAGTGAATACCACATGGGTTCAGGATGACCACTGAGCAAATGAAGACTGTCTTTAGACTCCTTTAACATGGGGGCAGTCACGTAAGTTATGAATCGTTTGTATCGTCGTGGACAGTGAAAGAACAGGAGACAGGAGAAGGCCAGCGCTAAAGGCTTTAAGCCATCTTCATTTTGCCTCTACCAACTACGCTAAGCCCAAACAGATCACTTCTGTCTTTTGTTATCTCATTTGAGAATATTGTCCTAGAATCCAGGATTTTTGTGAGACCCGGTGAGTCTAGCATATTGCAAATGCTGTCTCTACTGCTTTTGAAATACTTTTGAAAGTATTCTAGAACTTTCTCCCGAGAGTCCCAACTTCCTTGTTTCCACCTTGATCAAACTGTGCTTATCAGAGATATGCTGGTCGTATGCGTGGACTCATTCTTTACTGGGCTGGGGGCATAACATGAATTTGGGGTTAAAGCTGAACAACAAGGGGTCGAGCAAATGAAGTCAAGTACAATGAAGCCAAGGTGGGGCCTCTAGCAACACTTCAACCGTTAAGTCTGTTAAGTTCAGACTCTCTCTAATGCTTTCTGTAAGCTCATACTGCCATGAACTAGAACTTCTGTAGCTGCCTTCGTAGACCAGTAAGTGATCTTATTATTTCTTTATTCTATTTTGATACTACCCTACTTACTTTATTTCTTTAATGAGTATTGGTGGAAAGGGAGTATGCATTTCACAGTGCCTATGTGGATGGCAGAGGACAACGTTCAGGAGTCAGCTCTGTCTTTCCACCATGCGGACTCCAGGGGTCAGATGCAGGCAGTCAGGTTTAGCAGCATGTGTCCTTAAGCTGCTGAGCCATCTTGCCAGCCACTCTGTCTGTCTGCTTCTATCTATCCATCAATCTACCTAACCTACCTACTTACCTATCTACCTAACCTACTTACCTACCTATATACCTATATGTCTACACCTACCTACCAACCTACCTACTTTCCTATCTACCTACCTCCCTAACCAACTATGTATTTATGTATCTATGCATCCATGTATGTATGTATGTATGTATGTATGTATGTATGTATGTATGTATATATGTATGAATCCATCCATCCATCTATCCATCCATCCATCCATCCATCCATCTACATATCTATCTATATTTATAAAAGAAATAGTCTAAATGCATAGACACCATGGCATACTCATCAGATATTGTCCTCAGGACCAGGGTGATTTTCAACATAACATGGAAAATTTGTTATTCATTTTGTAGAGGCTGAGCCCAGACTGAGATGAAAGGCTAATGTTTAGCTAGTCTGAAAGTGTATTGACCATGTCAGCGTCAACACATGTATTATTGTTTCCTTCATGTGCTTAGTGCATTCCTCTTGGCTTATTTTATTCTTCTACATAATCAGATGGGGAGTGGGGAGAAGTTTTATTATATCCTATAGTACAACTTAGAAAGACGTTAAATGAGCTCCCTTAAACAGAGCTGTTCCACCACGACAGTATTTACCTAAATTAGTTATTATATTCAGGTGTTAATGAATTGGGTTTTAGAACCCACTCCTTCATTGTTCAAAGGGTTTACTTGGGATCATGAGAAAGTCTAGGTTGCCTTGGACCATGGGCTAGGGATGTGCATGCTGGCTCGTTTCTCTAAACCTAAAAATAGATCCTCGCTCATCTGTCCCTTCTGCAGGTGGCTTTCACGTTAGATTTATGGCCAGGATATAGAGTTCTGATGAAAGCCTGTTACCTGCCTCTCCTGGGATCTGAGGAAAGGCTAATATTTGCACATAACTGAATAGTCAAAGCAGCAGGAAACAAACACCATGGTGATATGGTGATATTCACCTTAGCCCTGGAGACACTTCTCCCTTTGTCTTTCCGAGAATATCTCTTTGCAGGGAAGACTGGGAGGTGTTGTTGTTGAGGGCTTTGAAGTGATATAGTTAGGGTGACCTCTGGGCCAGCACAAGCCTGGTGTCTTACTGACCCCTCTGTCTGGGTGGAAGGAGATCAAAGCTTCCTTTCCACTTTTCTAATCCTCTCACAAAGCAGTTGAGATGTTTCAGTCTTGGTAGGACAGGTGAGTATCTGAGATGGTGAAAACCAAAGCCAAACTCCAAGACAAACAACAAACAAATCTAAAATTCAGGATGGACAGACCTATCTTTCCAGAGTTTGGATCACCGATCTTCCTGTTGAGGACCTAATAGCATCATTGGCTGGGACGTCCCATGGGGGCAGTAGTGAGGGCTGTCAGTCATTGTGAGGGCTGGGTTAATAAGTGCACTTATAGGAACTCAAAAGGGATTTCAATTATTATTAATATAGAATGAGAATTCACTAGCTGAACTGTTGCATACGCTTTTAAAAAAGCCTTTATAACAACTTTGCAAGAGAGATAGCTTTTCCTCATTTTGTAGCTGAGAAAACAGGTTCAGAGATCTGGGTGACTTGCGCAGTCCCAATATTTGCAGCTTTGTTTGTATTTGCAAGAATGATATCCACAATACTCTCTACCTGTCTGCACCGAGGCTCTAGACTTCCTCCCTTCTCACTGTTGTTTGATATCTGAAGCAGCCAAGTTCAGCTCCCCAAGCCCCAGCCCAGCATGCTCCCTGCTGAGCCAGTGAAATATTTATGTGCTAAGTACTTTTGAAGCAGGAGAAAGGAGGAAAGATTGCTGCACACAAATTAATATCGTCTTTCTGCTCCTCACCTGAGGCTCCTCTGTCCTTGGTCCTAAAAGAGTGTGGGTGAGTTACCACCCTGCTGTGGGGTTTTGCATCACTGAGGGTGTTTGGAGGCTGAAATGCTTGTGCATTGTGGAGCCTTTCTCACGGTGCTCACAGCTTACATTCTGTCCGTTCATAGCTGAACACACTCTCACTTTGAGTACGAGCTTTAATACGAAGCTCCATACTCTCACCCCTCATCCCTGACGAAATATCCAGTGCTTTGCTGATGGTGCCCTGTTGAATGAAGAACCTTGGGGACCCAGAGCTATGAGTGTACCCTCAGATGTGACCCTTTCTTTTTGTTCTACGTTATACAAGCTATTAGCGAAACGTCTATGACCTGGGTTATACTTGAGCTGTGTCTCCTACTTAATTTTTAACAGACCGGTCTTCATTCTGGAAATATCCTTGTTTGGACAATAAACCCTAGCTATCGGTGTGCATGTGTGTGGCACGAATCTGTTGGTTTCCTCAGCTAATCTGAGACAAGCAGATGATTGTGTGTCTCTGGTTGTTTCTCTTCATGATGCCTCACGAGGACAGAGAGAAACAGATGATCTCACCAAGTACACAGATCATAGGAGAAAAGCCCCCGACAGTTATTGGTCCCCCGTGGGCCATCGCTTATCCCTGTACAGCATTAACACTCATGATGACATCTTGTGCTGTATGGAAGTGTGATTTACACAGCCCAGCATCCTAACAGAGGAGCGCGGCTGAGCGTCCTGAAGGGAAGAGTCAACTCTCCCTCCCCTGTTTATGTACCCCTCACAGTAGGTGTATTCAGTGAGGCTACAGCTTCTCTCTTAGACTTTCAGAGAGGCCTGAATGCATGCTGTCTGGTATAGGGGTGGAGGGAAAGCAAGGCACAGACGCTTTTAGATGCTGCCTTCCTCCAAGTCAGTTACCCTCTTATCTTTGTTTTCCCCTCTTTTTGAAAGATCATTTTACCTGACCACACGTGTATTTGTGGAATGGTGGTTGTTATTTTTATGATTATCTCATATAATAAGAAGTAGAAATGCTTTTCTTTCCCACCTCTGAAAAGATCGTGTGCTTATGTCTATTGCCTTAGCTTGTTTATTCAATTAAGCACTCATTCAAGCAGTCCCTGTAAAGTCATTGAGTCATTTACTAGGCAGCTGGCTTGGAAAAATTCTAACTCAACGGTCAAAGAGGAAACTTGACAAAGGATGGAATTAGAAAGTAATGTCTTCGTATATATAGTATCTATGTATCTATGTATCTATGTATTTATGTATCTATCTATCATCTATCAATCATCTATCTATCTCTATCACTTATCTATGTATCTATTTTTTATGAAGCATCTATCAATAATATACTATCCTCTACCCATCACCTATGGCATGCCTATCTCTCATCTATCAATACCTTACTTACCAATCCTCTATTGTCTATCCATCACTTGTCACCTGTCTGCTCATAAGAGCTCTGTGAACTTGAGTGGTTGCCTTCGTAGGTGAACAGATGATGCTCACTGAGTCAGTGATGGTGTCTCAAATTGATGTAAATGTCAGTTGAATTTTCACCATATAACAACTTTAATTTTTTTTGAAATGCTGGAGATTGAATCTAGCTAGAGCCATGAATAGCTAGGTAAGTGCTTTACCTAGGAGCCATCTCCCCAACTTCAAATACCATATTTTCTTTCTTTTTTTAAAAAAATTTATTTATTTTATGTGAGTATGTTGTCTTCAGGCACACCAGAAGAGGGCATCAGATTCCATTACAGATGGTTGTGAGCCACCATGTGGTTGCTGGGAATTGAACTCAGGACCTCTGGAAGAGCAGTCGGTGCTCTTAACCACTGAGCCATCTCTCCAGCCAACATCTTTTAAATCATTACAGTACCCATATGCTCAAATGCTCATGATATTCTGGTTGCTTGTCCACTCTTTTATTGGCTTCAGCTCCTTTTTGTGTCTTGAGAAAATTCATGAAACCCAAGGTGTCCTAGAATGTCCTCCATATGTAGCCTTGAACTCCTGGTCTTCCTGCCTCAGTTTCCCAAATTCTTGGATTAAAGGTGCCTATTTCCACATCCAGCTTTGCTTGACATTTGTGCCACGAATACAAAGATACTAGAAGCATCAAAGAAAATTCACTTAATTATAAAATGTTTTGAGCTCAAGCCATTAAAAACACTGATCAATACTTTAAAAACTAATAAGTTAATTTTAAATATTAATTAATGCTAAGACTACAGACTCATTTAGAATTACTGCTATTTAGTTAAAAGAATGTTTCTATTGTATATAATTTTTAAAAGTAGATATACTTTAAGTAGTTTCACTATAAGTAAATGCTATTTGTTTACTCTATTTGAACAATATACAATGTCTAATATATACTAAGTGCATTACTTGGTACCTCAAAAAACACCTTTTTATCAGGTAAAATTACAAGAATTGATCCTCAAAATGTAAATGATAGCACTTATAACCAGGTTTACTGGGTGTTTTAATTTTATATATTTATTTATTGTTTTTGTTTTGCTTTTTTTGAGACAGGTTTTTCTATGCAGACTGGCTGTCCTAGAACTTGCTTTGTAGACCAGGATGGCCCTCAAACTCACAGAGATCCACCTGCCTCTGCCTCCCAAATGCTAGGATTAAAGACTGGGATTTTTGTTCTCTTTTTTACTCTCTTCCATAGAATGAAATAAATATTTTCGCCCATTTTAATATATTTTAAATGTATTCTCTCTCTCTCTCTCTCTCTCTCTCTCTCTCTCTCTCTCTCTCTCTCTCTCTCTCTCTCTCTCTCTCTCTCTCTCTGCGTGCTTGTGTGTTCTGGAGTACATGTGCAGACCAGAAGACAACCTAGGATTCTGTCTTCAGGAGCTTCACTTGCTTCCTTTGAGACAGACTCTGTCATTGGTCTACTGTTCATCAGTTGGGGTAGACTGGCAGCCATGAGAGCCCCAGGAGCTTCCTGCCTCTTACCTTCCCAGGTCTGGGGTCACAAACGTGAACCACATGCCTGACATTTTGATGTGGGTTTTGGGAATCAAAGTGAAGTCTTTGTGCCTTTGAGGTAGAAGTTTTATTGACTGAGCCATCTCCCCAGATCCCAATTTTGTTTTGATGCAGAATAATTAAACTATCACAATTTTCAACAGCCAAATGAAGTTTGGAGTCTCTACATGCATACATGTTCAAGGGAGCAGTCTAGTTAGAAATGGTCCCTGTGCGGTTGGTCCTGCCTATATCCTAGGACAAGGGGCTACTTCATTTTCACATGGATACAAGGATGAAAGTGTAGTGCATTCTGGGTATTGTGCAAAGAGAATTGAGCAAAAGTATCCACTTTGGGCTAGATAGGGTTTGCGTCTCTACTTTCTAGCTTTGTGGCTTCACATGTGTTATTCAACTTTCCCATGCCTATCACAGCATTGCTCAAGTGGAGATGACACTGTCTTCTTGGGATTTGGAGAAAGGCTAAGCTGTAGTGACATTTCTAAAGTACCTGGCTCCATGCAGGTGCTGGATGAGTGTTAGTTTCCTTCCCTTTCAGTTGATAAACGCTTCCTTTGAGGGTTACATGCAAAAACATTAAATATTTATTACTTGCATTATTCAAGAAAAAATGAAACTTGAAAAGGCATCTTACTTCAGATCTTTTTGGCGTCGCAATAATCATTCCCGTTTGTCTTTCTTGTAAATCTGTTTTCTTTGTGAGGCGCCGGGTTTATTTATGATGTTTGTGTGAAATCCTCAGCACTGTGAGAGTTGACTGAACCTAAACTCTCCCTTTCAAGTTTTATGGAGGATATAAATTATTAGGTATTGGTGGTGTGATTTGATACCCGAGTGACTGAGGCCTAGAACTGTCCTGGTGAGTGGATCCATCAGAGTTGGGTGGAAAATGAGGATATAAACCTAGGTTGAGACCTTGTGACATGGTTGGATGGCTCTCACACAGCACAATGAAAGCGAGGTTTTAGCATCGGAAAGGACTCCCCACCTGCCTCCCTCAAAAGCAGAGTGGAGGTCTGAGCTGGCAAAGTGCTTGCTGTGCAAGTGTGAGGGCCACAGCATCCACACAAAATGTAGTTGGGATGGCAGGCACGGTGTTGGGGAAGGGGAGACAGGGGGATCTGAATCTGCTAGCCAGCCAGTCGATACAGTTGGTGAGCTCCAGATTTCCTGAGAGAGCTTGTCTCACAAAATATGCTGGCAAGACAAGATAAGAGGAAGACAGCCATTGTTGACATTTACCCTCCACACATATATGTAGCTCTGGGTTAGTGAGTAATCCTGTTACTCAACGCTGATTTAACCAGCAGCAAAAATACCCGCTCATCCCAGGCAGCTGATGTTAAATTCAGGGGTGTGAGAGTTTATGTTAGAAACCATAGGTAGCTCGATCATAACACGCCATACTCCTAGAGGCAAGACTAAAGATTTAAATAGAAAATGTCATTGTCCTGTCCCCTAGCCAGTCTTATTTTCATGCAAAATCTATTCTGTAGCTTGTTTTTGTGTCACCTCGGAAATAGAAAAGATATTTTTTGCATATTGAAGCAGTTATTTCTAATAGAACAGAAAGGAAAAAAAAAAAGAATAGGTAACAGAAACTCTACGTAACCTAAGAGGCTAAATAAAATCTTCACGGTGTGGCATCTTATAGATCAGGTTATTTATCCCTGCCCTAGGATGCTTGGGTGATCTCATTAGGCATCTGTTTTGAAGAGAATGAGTACTTTCCTGTTGTCCTTCAGTTTGTGACAACCACTATGTGCCTGTTTGAGCCAAGCTTAAAGGGGAATATTGAGAAGTAGAAACATATTTCATCATTCCTGCCTTGCCCTCTCTACATTGGGTAGTTCCAACTTGGCCCAGGATATGGGGTCTCAGTCTTTCTAAGTAGCTCGTGCCTGGGTCATCTCCTCCACGAAGCCCCCAGATCTTATTATTGCAGCTCCCAGTTGTGGGCTGCATGTGCCTGAGATTCCCAGTAGCAACTCCTGCATCCTACCTGAAGTAGAGTGGCAAGGCCGGCTCAGGAAAGGTCCCTGATGGGGTTTATCTTCCTTTGCTCATGCGGAAGCTAGGGTTAGGTGGAAGTGGCACACTAGTATTGAAAGAGCGTACCCCTAAACGGGGAGCCGCATCTCTCGCTCCAATAGCGGGGTGGGGTGCCCCCAGGAATCACGAGTAGCCGGTCTTGATGTAACAGCAAGAGGTAGCTTTTATTAACGAGATCCCTATTAGCGGGATCCCGGGTCGATACGTATCCCACACAGGAGACAGAGGAATCGACCCCGAGCCTCCAAACTCGGGGGTTTACATAGGGGAGGTTAGGGGCATTCGCGCGCGGTTATACATGATTGGTCAATTCAAATGGTGCACAGTTACTTTCGGCGCGAAATTACATCAGCAAGGAGTACGTGCTCTCTAGCAGCTCTGCAGTGCAAGTAGGGTGGTTCATCTCACCCCGGGGGTGAAGGAAGGGGAGGGAGTGGCTACAGATGGTCAATGTCCTTGGGGCTGGTAGCTGGTCCGGCAAGTCCTATCTCTGGTTCTCCCTCAGGCACGTCCGGCCCTGCACATCCGGAGTCTGACAATGAGTAACCTTTTTAAAACTCTAGTTCTACAGTATAAGCTGTAGAGGGGCCAATTGTGGAACTGCAATGTATAAATTGAGGCTTTTGGGAAAAGAGGTGCCTGGAGCAGACCTGAAGAATGGGAGTAGTTTTGAGAGAGGGTGTGGTCAAAGGCACAAACGATTGAGAAAGTACTGCATGCAGTAGAGACCTTTCAAAAACTGAAAGATGGGATGGGTCACCACTGGGAACATTATAGTAGCTGTACTGAGAAGAGTACAGGATGGGATCCCAGTGGTCCCTGAGGGAGGAGCCAGTCAGGCTGATTTTAAAAAAAAATGAAGAGATCAGGACTTGTGGGGTGGTACTTGGGTAAAAGGGGCTTCCTGCCAATCTGGATGGTCTGAATTCCCTCGCCAGAACCCGCATGCTGGAAGGGGAGAGAACTGATCCCTCAAGTTGTTCTCTGCCTTCCACATGTGCACTGTGGTGCCTGCACACCCTTGTCCCCCAATAAAATTTCAGCAATGTAATAAAAACAGAGTAGCTATGTGTGAGGGTAAGCGTGTACCTTCTGCTTTACTGGTGACATCTAGATTGTTGCAGGTTCTTGAGCAGTATAATAATAATTTATTGGAAGATTAAAAATATCCCAACCCATTCTTGTGATTTTTTTCCCTCTCTTTGCAGCACGCACTTGATGCTGATAATGCAGGGGTCAGCCCGGTAGGAAACTCCTCCAACAGCAGCAGTCACTGGGACCTCGGAAGTGCCTTCTTCTTTGCTGGGACGGTCATCACGACCATAGGTACTCACTGGTTTACTAATATCCCTTTCTTGGGGGCCCTCCTGAGGAATGGGTAAACAGAGTAGGGACCGGGTTATCCCTACTCAGTCAGGTGAACGCAGCTGTTGTGGCTGCACCGCTCTCAGTAAGGAGCAAAGCCTGGAGAAGATTTCAGAATGGAAAGCTAGAGAACATTCAGTGAAGGAACCCAAGGTCAAGGCAGGAGTAGAATGCAGGGATTGGTCAGTTGAACTTGGGTGGGTTTTCTGCACTCTGATTCCATTTTAAAGATTGTACTTCTTGGTAGAATTATACATAGTCATACAAAGATGTTCTGCCAAGTTGTGTACGGGGGGGAAATGACAATTTGCCCTTCACCAGTTTTTTTTTTTAATTGTTCCTGAGAAAATAGTTTTCATCCCTTTTGTCTGGTGTTTTTAATATCTACCTCTGTGCCTTTAAGTATCAAACAAGTATGGCCACTTCTAGAATTTTCTGTTTTAGGGATTGGTTCTTGACTTTCCATTGTGCAGGTGGAAACACTGGTCTTGTTCTTCCTTCCCATTTCACTTGAAGAGAGTTCCACTTCCTGTGTCCCTATCTTCCTAGGATAGTCTAATTACATAGAACCCTGCTGTTCTCTTGAAGCTGACTCTCGACATGCTCTTTGTGGCTGAGCCTCAGATCAATTGTCATTGCTGTTTTCCCACAAAAGTGTCTGCCTTATTTCATGTTTTTAATTTTTGTATGTTTTCTGATACTCAGGTTTTGTATTTTTTTTGTCTTTGGGGTGACTTTATAATTATAATAGCATCTTACATCCTCACTACTCTAGCCATTAGCAGTGTGCGTAGATCCTGAATACGAATGATGAATCTCCTTTCCCTGTCTTTCTCCACACAATTTTAGCTGACATCACCTTTTCAACGTTTGCCTTAAAATGGTCAGCGTGGCTTCTATCATGTGACTTGTCAGCTTTAAATAATAACCGCGATCTCTTAGCTACTCCATGTAGTTCAGAAAGGAAGCTCGTGCAGCATCTCAACTTCCTTTTGCATCAGGTTGTGAGCACCACCCATTCTACACATGAGACAAGAGTTCATGACTTATATTCTGTTCATGGCCCATCTCATGGCCGCACTTTGCTCTTTGTTAAACCTGAGTCACTTTTGATGTATTTCATCTGTCATAGTAGTCCCTTTCATCATTGTTTGTTTGGCTGGAAATCTCCCTCACAGGGGGTGGCTTTAACCATCCTGGGAGGAACGCTCTGCTCTGATTCTCTGTGAGGCACAGTCATTCCATTTGAGAAGCCTTAACTTTGGTTTATAGTGTGGACAGTCAACTTCTTATGGGTACATGTTTTTAGAGGTATACACTTTGTTTTAATATCTACTCATGAGATCTATGGTCTTCTACATTAGTGAAATCGAGAAAATTCTATGTGACATAAGCAAACAGCACGAAAGAGAACTGTCTTTGTACTGAGAATTGCATCTGTTGAGGTCTTCAGAGAAGCAGAAAAACTATATGCATATAGTCATAGGGCCGAAGAATTGGCTTCCCAGTCATGGGCCAAGTTGCTTGTGAGGCTACTTGCTTGGAAGCTCAGGGGATACCTTTGGATAGTTTAGTCCAAGTTGGAAGGTTTTAGATCCAGGATGCTGATAATTCTTAGATGGACTCCAAAAAGCTGAAAACCTACAAGACTGGTGATATAATTCTTGATGACTATGGGCCAGAGAGGCTGGAGTTCTCGTGCTCAAGGGTAGGAAAAAAGAATGTACCTTACCTGTATATGCCTATGTAGGTGGGAGGGAGGGAGGGAGGGAGGGAGAGAGGAAGGGAAAGAGAGAGCATTCTTTTCTATGTCTTCTCATTTTTTGCTCTATCCAAGCCCTCAGCCAGATGATCCTGCCTACATTGATGTTGAATTTTCCACATTTAGTCCATTAACTCACATGACAATGTCCTGTAGAAACATCTAGAAACATTTCTACAAACACATCCAATAATAATGCTTTATCAGTTTTCTAGGTGTTCATAACCCACTTAAAATTAACCACCAACGTTTTAAATCTAATTAGATGTCAATCTATTTTACATTTGCAATCCTTAAACTCATTAACACCAGCTGTTGTCAGACTTCCAAGTGTCCATTAAGCATGTAGTTTTGCACTCAGAAGCCTTTGTGAGCTCCAGATCGGGTGAGGCTATTGGAATCCATAGACTCACCACACCCAACAGAGAAAGCATGTGGCCTATACCTCTGTGACACTGTGAACCTCAGCCAGCCCAGGAACATCGCTGTCATCCCTCAGATAGAAATAATGTCAGGTTAGAATGTATTTGACAGTCTGATTATTAGGATGAAGAAAGGCATCGTGCATTTTAAGAGGACTTGTAAACTAATTAAAGTTGAGAAAGTCTTGGCCATTTCAAAAGATGTACTTTGGAAAAATCTCCAGTGCCAGCATTGGATCCATGAGCTATTAGGGGATACTACATATAATAGAAAGAAATCATTTCCTTGTGGTATGAAATTGCTAAATAGGGCTTTGTCTGATACACTGAAAGAAAAATTATGTTGTACGCTGAAGCATTGCTATGATTTTCGGTAAAACACTAATGGTATTTATTGATCCTTACTTGGTTTTCCAGTCACCTACACATAGGTTTATTTTAAATTCATCTTACCCCCAGCTCCGAAAAAAAGAACCAAAAAAAAAATTCATCTTACTCCTAACAGCAGTATATCCAATCTTCCTTTTCTACTCACGTCTCCCGCGTCACTACTCATGACCCATGGGCCCTGGAGAAGAATGACATTATTTACACATAGAAATTCGGTCTGTGGCTAAAGTTATCAGTTCAAATGACCGGACAAGAACTTCTTGGGATTTTGCTTGAAGGTTGGAGGGCATGGCTTCCTCACTTTCTTACTGATGGTAAGCCTGGAGAAGGAAGAGCCGAGCTATTGCCCCCATTGTCTTTTCTCAGTAGGTTTCTCTGTCTAGAGTTGAGCTAACACTCTAAGAGTAAGGAAAGGGTGAGTGGTAACTGGACCCTGCTCATGTCCTGAGAGCCCTTGGAACTACTGGCAAAAATAGTAAGAAACATATTAAACTTTCTATTTTTCCAGAGTCAGTGAGATTTTTAGGGTTGGATTTTCTATAATCTAGACATTCCAAAGCAATGTGCACAGAGGGAAGAGAGTTCACAGTGGGTCCATAAGTATCCTTTGACCCCATGACCATTGCCTGACTCTTCTGGCCACCGCAGCTGCCGTCTTTAGGCTACACGATCTTCATTCAAGTCTTAGGGAGAGGGTCCTGTTGGATGAGCCCCTGGTTTCATGTATCTTGCCTTGGCTATTTGAGAAGCTGTTCCCTTTGATGAAAGAGGCTGGCCAGTGTGTTCAACCAATTTATTCCAAACTATGAAGATGGTGTCTACCAACAGGCAACTACTACAAAACAACCACACAGACAAAAACAAAAATATAATCCATCACCCAAAGCCCATAGCAGGCTGGGTCCCTGTTCTATGCAACTTAAAAAATGTTACTTTTTCCTCTCTTTCTCTTACCTAAGACATAATGAATTGTAAGTTGAATACTATTTAACTAAGGGAAATTTAATTCCAGAGGGCATGGTTAGAGAAGTTAAAAAGAAAACTAGCTTGATGCAGTATAAGAAGTATTGAGATGAGAACCAAATTGCTACATTTAAAGAAGTCAAGTGCTTATGGTAAGTTTATAGCAAGGCTTATGACAAGGCTTACAAGTAGTCTCAGGGCTTGCTCATTTTTTAGCTGTTACTGAGAAATCACCCTCTATCTAGGAGTCAGGGAAGTGGAGCAGTTATCACGTGAGGTGCTATCACATTAACTGTGCAGCTCACAGCCTGTTCTGCTAGCTTGAGGTCAGATAGTTTACAAGTTGATTATCATTCATATTTCCCTTCACTATGAGCAATGTCAGAACTTCAGAGCTCTTTGCCATGCCCATCATAGATGCCCCTCACGGGCTCAGTATCCATACCACCATCACACGTGAAGGGATTAAGATGCTTCCTGTGACCCTCTTAACACCACAGTGAAAACCTTTATGCAGGAAGTTGGCTGTTTCCTTGGAAGAGGTCCACAGGGATTGTTCTGTCAAAGGGTGTGGAGCTTTTAAGGGCTTGCCAAATCATTTTCCAGAAAGACTGTCACACATAGCATGAAGTTATGTGTGTTATGTAAGGCCTTTTCTGAAAAACAGTACTACTACTCAGTATCAATCTGCTTTAAAAAAAGCCTTTTGTGTGCTGATATGTAGAGATTGTGCTTAGACCATTGGCCTTCTATATCTGTGCTCTGGTATCATAGACTGAAACAAATTATAGGTTGAAAATATTCAAAAGAAAAAAATGTCTGCACAGTGGAGTATTTTTCCATTTCACCCTCCCTTATACAACACAGTTTAACAGCCTGAATGGGCTGGTTTTGTGTGTCAACTTGATACAAGCTAGAGTCATCACAGAGAAAGGAGCCTCAGTTGAGGAAATACAGCCATGCGATTCAGATGTGAGGCATTTTCTCAATTAGTGATCAAGTGGGGGGGCCCAGCTCATTGTGGGTGGTGCTATCTCTGGGCTGGTGCTCATGGGTTCTATAAGACAGCAGGCAGAGCAAGTCACTAAGCAGCACCCCTCCATAGCCTCTGCATCAGCTCCTGCCTCCAGGTTCCAGCTCCTGCTTGAATTCACATTACTACCAATGACTATGAAATGAAATTAGATTCTAGTCTTTGTGACATTTTCAGGATCATATACCTCCTGGTCAAGTGTCCAGAGGTAGCTGGTGACTGTTTCTTGCCTAGTAGCATCAACAAAGGGCTGGACCAGCAAAGGTATTGAAGTAGCTGCTTGGATTTATTAAATATTTTGGATGTTTAATCCATGGCCACCCAAATAGCAACCATTGTACCTGACAGTTACTGATGTAGGGTAGCATGGTCTACAGACATGCTCTCATTCAAACTCGTAATAACCACATAGGGTGGGGATTAGCCTCATTTATCTGTGGCAAGAGTGAGAGCTAGAGAAGTTAAACAACTTGCTCACTACGTCCTGGTATGTAAGCAATGGATCCTACTGTCACTTACCATGGTCAGCATGGCTTGATGCAAACTGAAAACCCATGGTTCATCATTAAAAAGTGATTAAGAATATGAATGTGGAAGGGTCAGAACGTTTAAGGAAACACAGGACTATGGAAGGCTCCTCCAGGCTTTACAGCCAGCAGGGAAATGATACAGTTGAAGGAAGAATGAAACTCAGTTTAGCAGGTTTTATGTAACAAGTGCGAGGCCAAGGCTTCGAGATTCGAACACCAGTCTCTTACTTTAGCCATATTTAAGCACAGCACAATTTTGGGAAAAATGTTTTCTGAAAACAGTGAACTCAGTCCCCGGTGCACAACAATTTTAAGATATGTGTACATCGTGATTCTTTATAAGGTACAGGTACTTTGGGTACAAGATGGGTACTGTTGACTCAGAGATAGATAGTACCTAAGATTTAGATCTAGGGAGAATGATTGAGGTAAACATGATGCTGGTGGATATCAGGATTGGCCTGGCCCTAAGATAACACAGAAGTCACTTAGTCATAAAGTACAAGTGATATCATTCCTAAGGATGAGTTTTGTGGCCTAGAAGTAATGCTCAACATTTAAACAGAAAAGGTTTGGGATAAGTAAAGCATAAATTGTGGGAGACATGGGCAGAGTCTTGCTCACCAGGCAGCGGAGTATCTCCACGTTGTAAACCGCATTTATTCCCAGCATTCTAAGAGGAGCAGCTAAGCACCTCATTCCACTGGAACGAGAAGCTCTGTGCTTAACTTTTCCTGACTTCTCCAGCGTTTATTGGTGTGCACAAGAACTTTTTTTTTCTGCCCTCTACATAGGCCCTAAGTGACTGTGAGATCCTCTGTGACTTGCACAGCTCATGCAAATGTCTCTGCAAGCATAGACAGGTTGGTTCCCCAGTGTCCACCTGAAAGGCACAGTTCAGCGAAGATGTGATTTGGGCACATAAGAAGTATGTGGAAAGCTCTTTGTGTCTCAGGACTAAGTTGTTCGAAACACTGGCTTTCTCTTTAAGGACTTTGAGATGTTTTCTGTTTAGGGGCAAACAGAACCAAGACCCGTATGGCCCTCTCTGTAATAACCTCTTTGCTCTGTGTCCTTGGTGGGCTGGCCAGCGTTCCCTGAGACTTTGCAGCAGCTGATTGGTAGAGAGACTTCTGGACTCCCTTTGCTTTCCCTGTATCTGAGGTACTAGTTAAGTTCTTTTCAGCGTTTGCTTGTGTAGCGGGTGAGCTGTCTCCTCTATCTCTCAGTCTCAGTGTTGTTGGCTCCCAAATTGCTGCCATGTTTACCACCCAGCCACCATGGGTCCACTTAAGTCATTAAGCTAAAATAGTTTACACACTCACGCACACACTGTGTCAACTGCATACATACATATATGCTCTTATGACATATTTAAATATTGCCTTATTAACCACTTTACTAGAGAACCCAGTTTTTTTTCTTTTTTTCGGAGCTGGGGACCGAACCTAGGGCCTTGCACTTGCTAGGCTAGAGCTCTACCACTGAGCTAAATCCTCAACCCCCCATTTTTTTTTTTTTTACTGAGGTATTCCAATCTGTAAAATGCCAACCAATCCTACCACTGCTATCGCTAAATAGTCTTTATGTTCACATTTTTCTTGACTGTCTCCAACACTTTAAGATTTGGAAACGTTGCATGGGTCTAAGCTTTTCTCTGGTCCCTCTGGGTGACAACAGCATGCCCTGTGAGCTGACCAGAGGACATGTATAGAGCTTGTGTAGATTAATAACCGCACACTCAGCAGGCCCAGTGCTTCAGTTGGTCTGTAATATTTTTCTGAGTTGAACTAACAGAAACTCTGTATTGTCTGAAATGAGGCTGTCGTGAGACAGTCAAGCTGGGGTCCAGTCAGTATCTCTGCAAGTTTCTAGAATATTCCCAAGCCCGTGTAATGTTAAACTGCAGAGGCACGCTTGTTTTCTTTCTAACCGAATGAGCCAGTGTAAATTAGATTATTCTAGGTGGGTGTGCTTGGCAACATCATTCCGTCCGAGATCCTGAAAGCGTCTGAGAAATCCCAGGAGCCTTGTCGAACCTTCAAGTCAACAAGATGGCTAGCAAAAGAAAACAAGATTAGGAAGTCTTACCTGCATACTCATCTAAGAAATGGAAATTGCAATTTAAATAATTTGTGGCAAGAGGTTTGAATGATTCTGAGCACAAGGAATAGCCAAGTGACTCATCCCCAAGGCAGAATCTGACAGCGAGCTCTCCAGGCCCACGGGAGTAGGAGTGATGTCCAAGGTCTTTTTGGTCCATGCTAAGAACATTGCTCCTCTCTGTGCTGTGTTCTCAAATGTGTCTCTTGCCGTGGATCAATACCTCACCGCATGGCCTGGCTTAGGAAACAGACCTCACTTGAACTACCTGAACTGGGGAGACAAACTGTTAAGTGACTGTTGTAGGACTGTAATGATAACTGACAAGAACACAGCTACCAATTACTAGAATCTTTCGCCCTATGTAAATTGTGCTAATCTTATAAGCTTCTTTCTTTCAGTAATACGATTGCCAGCCCCATTTATTATGGAATAATCCCAATACTCACTATACATGAATTACGGACAGAATTGCAAAACTCATAAGAATGCAGATGTTCATGTTTTCAAACGACTGTGAAACTCATTTCAATTGACCTTATTATAGACAGAATCTTTTACGTTCAAAGCTCTATTCCAGCAGCAAACATTTATTTAGCACTGATTGCTCTGTGTGCCAGGGTAGTGGGAAGGGATACAAGAGGCTGGGATTTTGTGCCATTCCCACACAGAGAGTTGGGCACAGCTCGGCTTCAGTCATTAGGGTAAAGAGGCACAGAGTCTTTACCTATTTATTTTCCCCCATTACCAGGATCACCTACCTGGGGTAGGGAAGGACAAGTCCTTTGTCCCTTCTGAGTTTGTAGTAGTCCGGTTTCCTCTTTAATGTCCAGTGCCTATGACTCTGTGAAAGCAGACGTTGGCTATAGTAAGTCCAGGCAAGGGCAATGCCAGTGGAGCAGTACTGTACGTAGAGGCTTTGTCTACCGAAGCAAAGGTGAAACCTTTTCCCACCAGTCAATGGTGTCCATGAGAGGTGATGTTTCTTAAGAGAAAAGTGTCGTTTTTCCACCAGAAACACAACTCTGCTTGACCACACACTTCTTAAAATCTATTAAGATCTCTGACACACCGAGACTACGTATGGGGGGAGAGGCCAGGGGGCTCTGTTGGTATTGCAAAGGGCTTTGGAGAATATGGAAGTCTGCAGATTCATTGGTCAATGCTCTACTTTCTCGGTCACTTCACTGCTTCCCTTCCCTTCTCTCCCCTCTCTCCCCAGGGTATGGGAATATTGCTCCGAGTACTGAAGGAGGCAAAATCTTTTGTATTTTATACGCCATCTTTGGGATCCCGCTCTTCGGTTTCTTATTGGCTGGAATTGGAGACCAACTTGGAACCATCTTTGGCAAAAGCATTGCAAGAGTGGAAAAGGTTTTCCGAGTGAGTATTGTACCAATTCAAACCCTCCTCACTGGGTTCGTCGGTTTTAGCCTCACAGGGGTCAGAAGGCAGCAGCAAGGGCTCTGACCGAATAAAGTAGTTGAATGTTATGATCGTGTTTTCTCTTTTCACGGATGTGGAGAGAGGACTGTGCCTAAATGTCTTTTCCTTGCATACCTTCCTGCCTTGTGGTACTTACAGGATCAAAGAAGGTTAAGAATGGATTACCAGGACAGATTTCCCGAAAATGTAAGGCCCACTCACTGTCTTAGTCTGTTAATACTGCTATAATGGAATGCCTGAGGCAGGATGGCACAGAAACAGCAGAAAGTCATTTCCTGCCCGTTGGAGACTGGATGTGTAGGATGAAGGTTCAGCTGCCGGGTGGGGGGCTGGGCTGCCCTTTCAAGGTGTGGTTGCCCAGAGAGAAGGATGCTGAGGCTGCATGTGGCGAATGGATGAAAAGGGAAGACATCTTGACATTGCATGGTGCCTATTAAAAGGGCTTTAGCCCTGTTGGCGAAGAGGAGCCCTCATGACTAACCCCCCTTTAAAGGCCCTGACTTTTAATATGATCACTTTATCTAACACATTTAAACCATGGTTTAGGTCCCTTTATGGAAAAGCAGGCTAGACAGTTCAGTAGGTGAGGGCACCTCCTGCTAACTGGAGTTCAATCTCCAGGACCTACATGGTGGAAGGAGAGAACTGACTCTTACAAATCATCTATGAGCCATGATATGCTGCACACATATGCATACACACACACACACACACACACACACACACACACACACACACACACCATACACACACACCCCCAAATAAAAAAGATAGTTTTCTTACTGTTTTTTTAAATCAAGTTTTATTTTAGTGTTTTCTCCTGTATCTCTTTTTCTCCACACAGGTAACATTGTTGTTCTTGTTGTTTTGTTATTGCTGACGCTGATTTTTTTCTTACTGTTTTTAAAGTGATGAAGAGAAATATAAACCCATCCATTTCACTATTAAAGTGCCTTCACTTGTTTGACTTCTGCATAATGTCTTCAGGTTGATCCTAGCTTCTTCTAGAAATGGAACTTCTCTGTGCTGTGCTTTGTGTCTCTTTCTTTTTGGCCCCTCCTGGTTCTGCCTCCCAATGCTAAGCTTTCCTTCAGCAATAGGACACCAGCGTTCTACTTTATGCTAAGTCACGGGACACTGTTATTAATTTAGGATGTATTTTCCTATTAAAAAAGGGACAGAAGTCTCAACTTGAGCTTATTTCCTAAAGGTGATATGTTTGAGCTCTGTGGCAGGCATGTAGGATGGATGTGAGTGGCTAACGTTGCCAATGACCTTTAACTCATACCTATTCATTCGATTTCACAGAAATTGTTCTTGATTTCTGCTCAATAGTCATGTAATCCTCAAGTTTTTCTGCCCTTCTTCATATTAGTTTAAGAAACCTAAGCAGAAGTTTGCTGATAGAGCTAGCTTAGTAGTAGAGCCCCTGCCTAGAATCCCCCAGTGAGGGGCTGGGGGCGTGGCTCAGTGGTGGAGCCCCTGCCTAGAGTCCCCCAGTGAGGGGCTGGGGGCGTGGCTCAGTGGTGGAGCGCCTGCCTAGATTCCCCCAGTGAGGGGCTGGGGGCGTGGCTCAGTGGTGGAGCCCCTGCCTAGAGTCCCCCAGTGAGGGGCTGGGGGCGTGGCTCAGTGGTGGAGCGCCTGCCTAGATTCCCCCAGTGAGGGGCTGGGGGCGTGGCTCAGTGGTGGAGCCCCTGCCTAGAATCCCCCAGTGAGGGGCTGGGGGCGTGGCCCAGTGGTAGAGTCCCTGCCTAGAGTCCCCCAGTGAGGGGCTGGGGGCGTGGCTCAGTGGTGGAGCCCCTGCCTAGAGTCCCCCAGTGAGGGGCTGGGGGCATGGCCCAGTGGTAGAGCCCCTGTCTAGAGTCCCCCAGTGAGGGGCTGGGGGCGTGGCTCAGTGGTAGAGCCCCTGCTTAGAATCCTCCAGTGAGGGGATGGGAGTGTGGCTCAGTGTGTGTGTGTGTGTGTGTGTGTGTGTGTGTATGTGTGGTATGTTTGTCTCTCTCTCTCTCTCTCTCTCTCTCTCTCTCTCTCTCTCTCTCTCTCTGTGTGTGTGTGTGTGTGTGTGCACTCACCTCCATATGTGCACGTGAGGGCCAGACATTGATATTGATGTCAGGCATCAACTCTGATTGATCTCCACCTTGTCTTTTCTTTTTAATCAATGTCTCTCACTGAATCCAGAGCTAACCAATTTAGTTGTGTAGGTCAGCCAGGAAGTTCCAGGGACCCTCTCATCTTTGCCTCTCCAGTACTGGGATTATATACGTGTGTTTCTATGCCAGCTTTCTACTGGTGCTGGAGATGGAACTTAGCTCTTCATACTCGTGTGCCAAGCACTTTACAGACTGAGCCATCTCCCCATCCTCGATGATAAAAATTGTCAAATGGACATTTTTGAGAACTTTTCCAGAATCTCTTAACGATAAATGAGTGGTGAGCTTTAAATCAGTCACCCTGTGTCCTCAGAGATACTGTCTTTCGGATTGTTCCTCAGATCCTAGATTCTGTTTCTCTTTAGTTGATGCAGGGGAGCTCCTCAGAGGGAGAATATAATTCATTAGCACGTGAGGAGAACCAGACGCATGGCTGGGTTGTAGTCACATTCATAAACCCAGCAGTCCTGGGAAGCTACCTCCATTTCTTCATCGGCAAAAGGCGACAGAGTGCAAATCAACTTTAGGAAGTTTTGGTGATGGCTAAATAAAATTATGGGTAGGCAGGACCTTGGCCCAGAGCCAGAAACACAGAACTCAGAGCTGCTGTCCCTTCTAAAAGGAGAGTTTGCTGGCAGGCTAGCCACTAGCATGGGTTTCGTGAGCTTTTCTGCAATGTCCCACACCCTTTGCTCCCTGGGTGCTGGCTGCCTAGCCAACCTCATTAGAATGTGCACCTGTCTCCTCAGTGGTCACCATGGAAACCATGGAACTCAGCTTCTCAGATGTTTAGGTCTTCTTAACTCAGACAGAGCAGCTTTGTCTCCAAAGAGCTGTCTGAACTCCTTGGAGGTGCCTCTTAGCTGTCCGCACAACCCTTTGAGTTAGGGAAAAATGACTGCTGTGATTTGAACCCTTAGAAGAAACCCTTAGAGTACTCTTTAGAGCGTTCCCATGGAGAAACGACAGATTTGGCATCCCCTCACCCCGTTTTCGGGTAGCTCCTCTTGGTTTCATTTTCTTTGGTCATAGAGGAAAGTCTTGGATGGCAGCTTTTCAAATCCCCCCTCGGCAGAGTTAGCTATTGTGTTCCACAGGAGGGGAGAGATTACAATCATTTTACTGCATGCCTACCAAATTGGGAGTGCGCCATGCTGTAATGCGGTTCACACTACAAGTGGAGCGTGCTATTTGCCTCCTCTGCGCCGCTTCCAGAAGGTCCTTCAGTAGACTCTTGGGCCAAGCCTGAACATTTGCACACCTCACTTTTATGCTGATGGCCCACTGAGGTCCCTGCGGCACCATCAGATATAGGGAGTCATCCAGGAAGGCGAGACAGATATGTCTTGTTGAACGGGCGACATGCAGGGGATGCACTTACCAACTATCAAGGGCTATGGCGTGGGGAATCCCAGGAGGAATCTAAGCACATTTCCTCGATATACAAATAGCCCATTGTGCACCAGTTTGCTGGCTGTGTGTAATGCTGTGATGGAAAGACCTCCACATTCTTGGCTACTCACACAGACCACATTTAAAGGACCAGGTAGGTATTCCTAGATGATTATTTGAGAAGAGGAAATCACATTCACCTGCAAGGCTTGGGGCATGAATTTTCAGTTGTCATGGGGAAATTTTCATTTAATAAAGTCTGCATATTGATTATTAACCCTTTCCCTCCATCCAGTGTCTTTTGAGAAGGTGTAGTTAGTGTGTGTGTGTGTGTGTGTGTGTACCTGTGTGTGTGTGCCTGTGTGCCTGTGTGTGTGTATGTGTGTGTGTGTGTGTGTACTAAGGGTGAGGACTCAGAGCACATGGTAGGGTTCCCTACATGGCGTGTGGGCAGCTGGACTCCTGAAGAGAGTCCTTCCTGGGAGCTGCTTACTGCTTAGGAAACCTTAGCAGGTCCTCAGACCTACTGGGAGTTTTGTGAGGCTTGTGATCCTCTCCATTTCCTCCACAAGGCGATGTTTCCATCTGGAGAAAACAGCTGCAGAGTTCTCTGTTGTTGTAGGCTAGAGAGGCACATTTCCTTGCAGAATTGGAGCAGTTTTCTCAGTTTTCCCCCAAATGCTTTGCTACATATGCCCCTTCAGCTTCAAAACCAGGGATGTGCTGGAACCCCCTCACACTTTGGGTCTCCTAGACTTCCATTCTGGTCCAGCCAGGGGAAAGCTCTCTGCTTTGGATGGCTCCGAGATGAGATCAAACCTGTGCAGATCATCTACCTTAAAGGTCAGCCGTATCGTATCACATCGTCCATGGGTCACTGTGTCACAGCGGCTGGGGACTGGAGTAATTCATCTTCTGGAGGCATCACAGACATTCTCCCTTCAACACACTTGGAATAGTGGAATCATTGGTGGTATAGACCTTCTGCACAAGGACAATCTGCCTTACTGACCTTCGCTACATCCTGGAGAGTTAAACCAAATTCTTTCTTCACAGCAAGATCATTGCAAAGAGCAAAAGATAGGTCTGAGAAGAAGGTGCCTTGGTTGATCAGGTTAAGTCCCCTGTCTGGTTGGAAAGTGAGGATAGAGGCTCAGAGCATGTCCTGTGACATTGATCTCGATGCCAGAGAACAGGAATGCCCTGGCATCACTGATGAACGGTGGCTGAGAATTTGGACACTCATTAATCTCATGTTACAAGAAGCCTGGAGGCAGCTTGTTTTAAGTGGGGTCCACAGGCCACAGTGCAGTGTCAAGCGGATCCAGGTTTTGTTTGTTTTTCTCGGTGTGTCAGCTTTTCATCCACAGGCTTGTTACCTCATGGTTACAAGGTTACCATAGGAACAGATATTATGAATTCATGCAACCACAATTAAGGCAAGATAAAAGAGACACTTAAAAATATGTTATTATATCTGTTTATTCTTTTTGTCTCCCTCAAAGACTTTGTTATAGCAAAATTGAAAGGACAGTATGTAGATTTACTATACATATGTATTCTCATATATATATATATATAATTCCTATTTACATGTACATATATTCCCATTTATATATGCAAATATATGTATAACACACACACACACACACACACACACACACACACACTAACCTCATATGGCCAGCACTCTACAAGAGTGGCGAATTTTTGTTTCATTTGATGAACCTGCATTGGGGCATAATTACCTCTTGGTTCGTAATTTGCATTAGGGTTCTCTCATAATGTGCATTTTGTGCTTGATCAAGTGTTCAGTGACATGGACCCGCCATTATAGAACCACACAGAGCACACTCAGTGCACTTTGAAAGGAAAAGTCTTGGCTCAGGACCCCCAAGAAACGTTCTCAACACAAGGGAGATTTATTTGCCCCGAAAGGGCAGAGGGCAAGGAATAAGAGACAAAGACTGGAGATAGAGGATGGATGAGGGAGGAGAGAAAGGGAACAAGGGAGGGGGAGGGGGGGAGGGGGAAGGGGGGCATATGTCTCTGAGGAGAATAGGACAAAGGACTGCCTCTGGATAGAGAGCAGACAGACATGTCACATAGGAAAATGGTTTATAGATGTATAAGGGATGAGGTGTTTAATTTTAATTGGGCATTTTAATTACATGAGCCAAAAGGGGCTTTTGATTGTTGGACCTTGGTGTTTAGCTTCAGGAGGAAGTGGCCAAATAAGGGAGACCTTCATGTCTAGCTTTAGGAATTTAATCTAATGGTTTGGGGGAAGGTGGAGGAAATGAGAGAGAAGGCAAGGCCTGCCAGGGCTGTGCTCCCACACTCCAGCTGGCCAGAGTCCCTTCAGCACTTGCCACCCGTGGTCTGCCAGTTCACCTCTTCCTGCCGTATAAACCCTGAAAAACACTGATCTCTGTCTTCTGCCTTTTCCAGGATGTTACAGAGCTGGAGGCACACAAACACAGAGCCCTTTCACAGCTTCCTTCAGTTAGTGATAGACAATCATCTGCTGTCTAATAGGTATTTACTTCAGGAACTCTCCCGGCTTAATAGTTCATTTCTCTCCAGTGCTGAATGATAATCTATTTTTTTCTGGAGTGGTTATCTGGTTTATTAATCCATTTGTCTACTGAAGGACAGCTTCCTTGCTTCTTTCTTTGGACAATATGAATAAAGCTGCTGGAGCCACTTGTTTTAACTCCTTTGGGTAAACACCAGGAAACACCATCAGTGGTTTTGCGAGCATCCTTAGGGTTCCTCTGCTTTCCCAAGGCAATGTACCATCCTCTACTTCCAAAGAGAATAAGTGAGAGTTCACTCTTCCTGTTGCTTCAGTTTCTTGACAGCATCCAGTGTTGTCTGCATACATCCCTGCTACTGTGCTGTGGTAGCTCCCTATTTTAACTTGCAGTTCCCAAATGACATGTGAATTGTAATGTCTTCTCCTATGCTTATTTGACAGCTAATAGATCTCCATTAATGCCCCATGTCTTTTATCTCTCCCCATTTTTTCGGGTAATGCTGCTGATGGTTTTGTGACAGGGTTTCTCTGCATAGCCTTGACTGTCCTGGAATTCACTCTGTCCACCACTTGCCTCTGCCTCCCAAGTGCTGGGCCTAAAGGCTGACACCACAACTGCCAGGCTGGCTTTGGTCCATTTTTTAAAATCGTTGAATTTTGTTTTAAAAGCCATATGTGTTTTGGATAGCATTATTAGATGTGACTTTTGAAAATACTCTGTGTAACTTGACTCTTTATTCTCTTAACTACATCTTTTGTAAAACAAAAATGAATTAATATGGTTTAGCATCCTGATTAAGTCTGTGATTTATTTATTTTTGTTATTTTTTTACTAGCTAACAAGTAAAACAGGCAAAATAACAACAACAAAACCATTCAGAAACATCTTAAGCAGAAGTGTCACCATAAATGCTGAAGCAAAATTTACTGTTTAAATATAACGTAGGTGAAGCAAAGCCTGAGTAGGGAAAATGTGGGAGGTATTCAATCAAGTTGAGATACTGGAACCACCTTTCTGCATTGTGTGTAAATTCATGCACATACTCTTGGTGGCCAAATGATCTTCACAAAGGTACATCACTAGGGTCAGTTGCAAGTCTAACCAGCATTCAAATTTCTCCAGAAGTGTTTTCAAAGTCAGGGGCATGTTTCATGGTCGTCGTTGTCGTCGTCTTCTTCTTCTTCTTCTTCTTCTTCTTCTTCTTCTTCTTCTTCTTCTTCTTCTTCTTCTTCTTCTTCTTCTTCTTCTTCTTCTCCTTCTTCTTCTCCTTCTTCCTTCTCTTCCTCCTCCTCCACTTCCTCCTCCTCCTCCTCCACCTCTTCCTCCTCTTCCTCCTCTTCTTCTTTTGGACTAAGGTGGATTGGTGGAAGATTTTGATAAAGAGTCTCAATCTATAGCCCAGGTTGGACTCACACTCACTATTTTCTTCTTCTTTTTCTCCTCCTCCTCCTCCTCCTCCTCTCCTCTTTCTCCTCTTCCTCTTCCTCCTCCTCTGAAGTCCATGATTTTATATTAAGTTAATTTTTGTGAAAGGTATCAAGTCTGTTACTACAGGTATAGAGATGGACACGTGTATTGCATGCATGTGTATTGTGTGCATATGTGTATCTAAGTGTACACACAAGCACATACATGGGTAGTATGTTCAGAATTTGATGTCAAGGGTTTTTCTTTATTGATTTCTGCCTTATTTTGGAGGCAAGATCTTTCACTGAACCTTCTTTTGCCAATTCTGCTGGACTAGTTGGCAGTAAGGCCCTTCTCACATCTCTGTCGCATCAACACTGGTATTATAGGCTTGTGATTTTGTGTTCTGTTTCTCTATATGGGTACCGAGGGTACCATGCATATCCTCATGCTTGCACGGAAAGCACTTTACCAACTGAGCCGTCTTCCTAGCCCTTAGTTCATTCATTCAATCAATCAATCAATCAATCAATCGATCGATTAATTTTTGTATGTGGAAGTCTGATTGTCTCAGTTTCATTTATTAAGAGGACCATCTCACCTCCATTATTGTTGAAGATAACTTGGCTAACTTTATATTTCTTTATTTCTAGTCTCCCCATCCTGCTCCATTGCTCTCTTCTTTCACAAAGACTGTACTTTCCTGATTAGTGTGGCTTTGTACTAAGTCTTGAAGTCAACTTCCTTTATATTTTTGGGTGTCATGTTGAAAGTGATTCTTTCTATCTTTCTCAGAAGTTACACTGTGTGTGTGTGTGTGTGTGTGTGTGTGTGTGTATTGTGTGTTCATATGCGCATGTGGGTGCGCATGCATGCCTGTGCATGGGTGAAGTTTTTGCTTTTCTGTCTCATCAACTGGAAATGAATGGCTTGACCATTCCCAGCTGTAAGAGAGGTTAGGAAGGCAAACATCTAACGAAAGGCAGTTGGATTGGCATTGACCAATGATCTTTGATCTCTCAGGAGTGTGTATCAGCACCCTCTGGAAACCTGTTAGACATGATTATTCATTGAGCGTTTGGAGTCCACTGCTCTGTGCTTACCAAGCTCCACGGGTGACTGATGCTTGCCAGATTTTGAAAACCCTAGGGGTAGGATGATCATTTATCCCTTGGGGTTAAACACATTGTTTTAATGAATGGAATTAGATGAGCAGAGAAGGCGGGGTAAGCAAGTGTTGGGGTCTATTGGTGTCAGTCAACTGGAAGGCACATACATCACTCTTCAGGAAACTGTCCTTTTATTCCCTGATTGTCATAAATTGATCCTTGAATCAATTGAGACAGGCTGGTATGCATTCTAGTAGCAATCCTGGCTTACTCCCACCCATGCAGGTTTGAAGCCTAGACACATGTCCAGGCAATTGGGTTTGCTATGATAGGAGACCAGCTAGAAGTTTAACACTGGTTTTTAAGAATTTGGTCATTTGGGAGAGACCATTTTCCTGAGCTAGTCACTCAACCCTAAAGGTTAATGCACTGTTTGATTTCCAAGGGTGATAGGAAAATTTGTGAATATTGAAAACCATATTGGCATCCGCCTTGGGTTGCTCTATTGGACACCTTTAGGATGACGGACATCCTGGGAATGTAGACACAGATGTCTTGTGCATTCATTCTTGAGAAATACTATTATTGTGAGTCTCTTTTCCCATCCAAGAAAATTGAGCCCATCATTTATGAAGCCACCAACCTGAAGCCATGTTTAAGTTAGTGGCGCTGTCTAGATCTGAACCAGGTATCCCATTAGGTCTCTTCTAGTTGAGCCAAAAATATTTGCTGTCAGATACAGCTTTAAACCACTCTGTGAAGCCAATGTGCAGTTTGAGATCTCTCAGCAAACGAGTTAAGTGAAAATAGTTCCCCCTGCTCTTGCAACATGGTGAATCCAGGCAGTTAGCAAGGAAGAATAATTACTTGAGCTTAAGTAGGCCCAGGGCCAGATCTCAAAACAGGGCCTCACAGTTAGCAGCCTCTCTCTCCCCTGCTGTGGGTTGGCTCTGCCAGGAAGGCTGACCACCACTTGAGAAGAGGCCACAGGGAAGCTTGAGTTAGTTTTGGATCAGGTTCCATTGTCTTGCTCTGAGCTGCGCTCTGGTCTCTGGGAGAAGCTGCTCTTTTCATCAGCTGAGCAGCAAGCTTTCTGATAGTTCTTCTAAAACCAAGGGACACACTTTTTCTTCCTTAGCCTTCCCACACTACGAGGATAAAACAAAAATGTTTATTTGTCTTTTGAGGCAAAGGAATCTGGGTACAGCTTACAAGTGATGCATTTCCATAGATCTGTTACCATCACCGTGGTTTGCAGGAAAGGACAGGTGGGAGGGAGGCCGAGTTCTAGAATGTTCCATCACATGGTGGGGCACGAATCAAGAGGCAACTTAGAACACACTGGGCAGGGGGCTTCTGTCTCTTGAGGACACACCCAGCAGCAAAAGAATTAACTTACAAGGATTGTTGTCTAAAGCAAGTGAAAATTCATGGTTTGGAATTAGTGTTATCTTCAGCTCTGTAGGTTCAACTACAACATCTAATTCCTGTTAGCGGTGACAGTGCTATATGTGCCAGCATTGTACCTAAATAGACAGAGGATGAGGGCAAGGTGGTGGGTTGAGGTTTTGGTTTTAGTTTTTTCTCTTTAGTATTGGTGAACTCCGTTTATAACTTGGTGTAAGAAGGCCCGTGTTTGTGCGTGTGCATGCGCGCGCGCGCCTGTGTGTGTGTGTGTGTGTGTGTGTGTGTCTGTCTGTCTGTCTGTCTATCTGGGTGTCTATAACACGCCTGCTCTAGTGCATAGAATACTTTATAAATTCATAGCAAGTGCATATGTAGGACTAATGTTATGTGGTGTGAGGCTTTTTGTTTTTTAATTAGGAAGAAGATTCTTGTGTAAATATGAATAGCAGTTTACTTTGCCTAAGGAGTTAGAAGGAGGTAGGAGATAATTGTTTTAAAATGAAAGAAGAGACAAATAATTTTGAAGCCTTATCAACCAGAGCTCTTCCAAATTAGTTTAGCGGTACTAGTTAGCATAATTAGCCAGCCCAAAAATGTACATTTGAGGTGGCCTACGTAAATGAGAACCATAAAGCGCACTCCTCAGCTTCTCTTAGGAATTGCCAGTGACTGTTTTCCCGTGGGCAGTGCTTCCACTTCCTCTAGTGCAGGGCTGCTTATGAGGCAGGGCAGAGAGGCAGGAAACTTACAGGGGTTTGAGAAGGAAAAGGAGTTCCCCGTCCTGGAGTCTGGCTGAGGACCCTTACTAGCCAAGAACCAAGAATTGCAGCACTGTGAATGCCTGCTTGAGACCTCTGCCTCACTATAGGTCTGTGATTTTCTAGAAATCTCACCAGGAATGCATTGCACAATTCCTAATGGTGCCTGGGTTTAACTCATTAGGTTATCATTCATCCAAGGTGCCTCAGAGGCACTCTGTAGTCTCAGAGATCGAGATCGAGAGCTAGAGAGAGGGGGGAGGGAGAGGGAGAGGGAGAGGGAGGGAGGGAGGGAGGGGAGAGACAGAGACAGAGACAGTAATAGAGAGACAGAGAGAGAAACAGAGAGATACAAAGAGAAAAAAGAGACAGGCAGATATAGAGACAGAGACACGTAGAAAGAGAATTTTCTTAGTAACCCTTTAAGATGTATCTTGACAGCCACCAAAATAGAATATATGTGTACACACACACACACACACACACACACACACACACACACACACACACACCCCTACCAGACCCACATCTCAGTATTTCTTTCTTTTTAAGTACCTCTTACTCATAATCCTCATACTAAAGATCAATGTGAAAATGTCTTTTAACAAACTAACTTTTTTAAACAAAATCTTGTGTGTGTGTGTGTGTGTGTGTGTTTGTGTGTGCGCACTCGTGCCCACGCGCGTGTACATGCATGTGTGGGTTGAGATTTCTAGAGGATCATGGGAACCCCTCACGTGGTTGCAGCTGTATCGCCTTCCTTGCTGCTGCTGCTCCTCCCTTCATGTTAGTATGATTGGTATTTGGGTCTGTGTAATTATTTGTGGTTTCCCGGTGCCTTACTGGGTGGGTCGACTTTCTCTCTCATCCCTGTCCACAGTTATATCAGCCCCAATGTCTCCAGACACAGTAACAACCATCTTAACATAAATTTGCCCCAGTTAAGAGCTGAGTCCTACAGTGGAAACAAAGGCTCCAGGGCTGTTTCCTTCACTGCCCAAAGTGCATATCCCAGCCCCCTGACAGGATTTCCCATGCCAGCTCTACTGTTGAAGACAATGGTGCTACCCGTTTCTTTGGTGTCAGCACTGGCGACTACCAAGAATCTTCCTGCCCCATTTGGATCCTTAAAGAAAATACTGACGAGGACTATGGGAATGAGGTCATTTTTCACCGAGAAAGGAAAATGCCCCAAGGCTTGACTGATGAATAAGCTAGAGAAAGGCGGTTCAGCTTGGATTCTTCAGTGGGCAAACATCTCAGTGTTCCCTTTAGCTGATGGGGACTAATTTAATGTAACATTCTTCCACATTCTCAGTTTATCCTTAATAACTGGCCAATGTCCCCTCGGCATTTCCTGTTGCTGTCTGGAATCACTTCGGGATTAAAAAATATGTATTTAAAAATGTATCTTTCTTCTTTTGTAAAGAGCAAGGTTACCAATGTTGTATAAAAAATGACTAAGTAAAATGCTTTCTAGATAGTGGTCAGTTATTAAGACAGACAGACAGACAGACAGACAGATAGACACACACACACACACACACAGAGAGAGAGAGAGAGAGAGAGAGAGAGAGAGAGAGAGAGAGAGAGAGAGAGAGAGAGAGAGAGATTGAGAGATCAGATGTTGACTTTGGGTGTCATCCCTTTGGAGCAGTCCACCTTATTTTTTGAGGACCTAGGGCTCCTCACTGAGTAAGACTGGACCACTGAGCCCCAGAGATCTTCCTGTCTCTGTTTCCACAGAGTTGATGTTACAGAAATGCGCCACCTCGTCCAGCTCTTTATGTGGGTTCTGGGTAATCACGACTCTGTGTAGTGAGGGATTTACTGAGTTACTTTCCAAACCCCAACTGCTAAAGGTTTTAAAGGTAACTTCAACATTGTCTCTTTTGCTGGCAAACTTTGGTTGCATGTAATGGGGGGTATCTCATGTTCTTCAGGTTGGCAAATCATTGGTGAATCTGTCTATGTAGAGCCTAGGGCTTGTCATTTGCCTAATAGGGTTTGGCTGAGGTCAGACAGAGTATTGTGGTACTCAGTATTGGTACCAGTATTGGTCATCTGCTTTGAGGGTGTACTAGGCTCTGCTGGCTTTAGCCAGAATCAACTATGTGTCTCAAAGACAACATCGTTATCCTCTTAATTTAATGAGATAAGAATATTTTGCCTGATTCTGTGACCTATCCAAGGTCTACCCAGCCAAGAACCAAGCAACTGATAAAGAAAAGATGCTGGCCCAGGTTCCCTTACCCTAGAGCACATGCATAGCCCCAGCTATCCATTCTTTCTTTTTTCTTGTAAGGGTCCTTAGTGTCTGACAGCCCAGAAGAGCCTGAAGGTTTAGTGAGATCTGGGGACAGATAAATATGGATGCTGGAGAGCGAGTTGATATTGGCCCTGCCTCTGTCTTTTTTCAATTTACCTTCTCATTATGTTGAACTGGATCGCAGCCTCTGATGCAGCTCAAGGACCCGCTGCATCTCACTAAGCAGTTCGTGTTTAGTATCTCCGTGTTCATCTCCTTTACTGTGGAGTTTAATAAAGGCCTTGGATAGTGCTTGTTCGTGCTGCATACTGCCATGGATTTACAGAAGTGGAGACTCTAAAGTCCTAACGCCTAGTTTGTTCCGATCTGCTTGGTACCACCTACTCTTGGGAAGAGGGGGAAGCACAGAGCTAAGAGTCAAACTTCCTGGGGAGCATCTGGCCTTGGCTTCCAAAGGGAAGGTTCTGGGAAGTTCAAAGGTTTTCAGTTCCCATTGGAGATTTAACTTCATTCTGGCTGGTGTTTCTTCCTTTCAAGAACTGTTGCAAAATCTTTCAGATTTTGTTAACCTTCCTTGAGGCTTCTGTCGGTGTTACCAGAACTTGCAACCTTCTTTTCCATTTCAGAAAAAAGATTCGCCACGAGGTAAAAGGAACAGATAGGTTCAGTGAACTCTTTGCTAGCGGGAAGTAGAGTATATGGCCTGACCTTATGATCTAAGCTTGTGGTCTCTAAATCTTCTTTGTTACTAACTACAGCTCTGTGGCCTACCCCATTGTCTCCATGAGGTTGGTTGGAGTTCAATTTCTGACTGATTTCACATCCCTCCAGGTCTTAAGCCTTAAAGCCCTTACGTTTTAAAGTCTAAAAGGAATTGGGTGAACCTTTCTCTGCTTGCTGCTCCCTAAGGGAAACTTGTACAATTTATCCAAAAGTATCATTCAACAGAGGGAACCATCTAGAAAATTGTATGGGAATTCACTCCCTCCTATATCTTGCCCATCTATGAGACGATTTGCTTCTTAGAAACCCCGGGGTCTTATTAATTAAAATGTTTTATATCTTCTCAATTTGGGGCTACTTAAAATCCAGGGATGCATTAGCTCTACCCCATGGTAACCTGTATCTAAAATTAACAGCAACTCTTGAGTTATGAATGTAATGTGAGAGTTTTATTAGCATTCTCGGTTTTACTGGTGTTATAAAATGAGCCTAATAGGTAGATGAACTTTATGTTCTCTCTTTATCACCAATTTTCATGGGTTAGTTTTATATCCTGCAAGGCACCGACTTAATAGAGTAATAATCCTTCGCTCCTTGGAAGAACTATTTTATATTGCATTCATTGATGTGAAAAATTCTCGTTGTATCTGTCTGTCCATCTGTCCATCCATCCATCCATCCATCCATCCATCCATCCACCCACCCACCCACCCACCCATCCATCCATCCATCCATCCATCCATCCATCCATCCATCCATCTATCTATCCATCCATCCATCCATCCATCTATCTATCCATCTATCCATCCTCAATGAATCTTAACCTTATTTTGTTGAGGCGGATCTTTCATTGAACCCAGAGCTTGCCACTTGTCAATTTGGCTCTTCTGACTGGCCAGTTGAGCCCCCTGGGATAGTTTTGTTTCTACTTTTCAGGCTCTAGAATTCTAGGCATTCATTCACCGCTGTGCCTGGCCTTTACAAGGTGGGTGGATGTTGGGAATATGAACACAGTTCCTCATGTTTCCTCTGCAAGCCCTTTACAGACTGAGCCATCACCCCAACACCCCCTTTCTTTTTCTGTTTCTTTTTCGTTTATATTTTAACACTTGACCTCATGCTAATTGTTATGGCTTGGATCTGGCATATTCTCTAGATGCTCATGAGTTTAAGACTTGCTCTCCTATGCAGCAGTATTCAGAGATGATGAGGTTATTAGGGCTTGAACATCATTGATGGGTTAGTTCATTGATGGATTCATAGCTCAATGAACTATTAAGAAGTAGGACCTGGCTGATAAAATAGGTCCTAGGGACATGACTTTGGAGAGGTCATCCTGTCCCTCTTGGCTCCCCTTCTCTCCTGCTATTGTCTCATTGTTGCTGTAAGGTGAGCAATCTCCTTTCTCCTCACTTCTTCCATGAGGTGTTGCCTCACCTCTTACTTAAAGAAATGACAACGGCTGACTGGAAGCGGCAGCCAAGATAAATATTTCTCTTCTTTGTTCTTCTCAGGCATTTTGTCACGGGGACAAAGGGCTTAACGTAGTACTTCAGTAACGTGCCAAGAAAGTTACAAATGGACACACTGCTATTGAGGCTGCCTGTAGTGGATCTGGGCATGTGATCTATGCGTTTACAATAGCGTGGCGCTTAGGACAATTCTAAGTGGCTGGTATGTGGAAGAACCACAGAAAAATTCTAGATAGCTTTAGGAATTTTTTTTTTTTACCTTAGGGAAGGAAAGATATTGAGCATCTTCCTTATGGAGAGATGTCCCAACAATCAACGATCTGAGCTGCTGCTCCCTTGGGAGGTGATGGCATGACAGGCATACTCGGTCACACTGATAAGCAGCTCCGAGGGCATAGCTCAGGGCTGCCAGTAGACTACTTTCCCTCTCGTTTTAAATACTTTTTATGTATATGTGTGCTTCTGTATATGTGTGTGTATGCCCATGTGTGGGTGCATGTATGAGCATGCATACAGGCAGGCATGTACTAGGACGTGTGAGTGCAAGTGTGTGGAGGTCAGAGGTCATCTTTGGTGTCTTTTACAATCACCATCTTCTTTAACTTTTGGCACAGGTTCTCTGAACCTAGAGTTTGTCAACTTAGCTGGCCAACAAGCTCCAGGGGTTCTCCTGTCCTTCTGTCTTGGCCTCCTAAGCACTGGGGTTACAGGCGCACCCCACCACACTCTTTTATGTGGGTGCTAGGGATATAAACTCAAGCTCCCACGCTGTTGAGCAAACACGTTCTTGACTATCTCCCTAACCCCTGAAGTGTTGTTCACTGGAACTGAGTCCAGCCTGGGACGTGAGTGTCCTGTGGAGGAAACGTTTTGTATTTCTGGGGCAGTGCTCTGCTCTGACATCCTGAGAACGGCTGCATTTGTGCACCGCAGCGTGTTTTAGTTGGTGGCTTTAGCCGTGCCTTGCATAGCTTCTGCTGAGGTGTAAGGCTCTTGTTAGCATGAAGCCATAGTTCTCGACTTAGGTGTGGCGGGTCCCCGGGGACCTGAGGTGCTGTTTTCGATAACTGGAGTTCTCTTGCGCATCCAGCCTTGCCTGGTAAACAACATCTCCTTCGAAATGCATTGCCTCTTTTCAATTAGAAATAGAACATTCATCAGCGACACTTAGGGTTAGCATATCATCAGCATATCAAAACATGTTTCCTGGGGATCCATGAATTTTTCTTTAACCTTCAGAAGGGATTTTCATACTGTAAAAGCTGAGTGCATTGGTTTTTTAAAAGCAGTACTCTGCCATTGTTTCATTCTGGTATTTTTTCCTCATAAAATTAACATTTTAAAATTACAGTGTGTGTGTGTGTGTGTGTGTGTGTGTGTGTGTATGTGTGTCTCAGAGAGCTCCTGCACATGCTCACATGGAGAGAAGAGACTAATTTGCGATGTTTGTTTTCCTTCAATCACATAAGTCATGGGGAGAGAACTCAGTATGTCAGCCTTGGTGGAAAGTGCCTTTAACACCTTGCTGGCTGTAGAGTCCCACTTTTTGGCCATGGTAACCCTCATGCTGAGGTCTTCTTTTCCAATAAAATCATCCTGGGTGGGGTGCTTTGCTGAGAGGTGGCTTACTACGTGAGAGCACACACTGCCCTTGCAGAGGGCCTGGCCTAATTCAGTACCCAGCTCCTATGTTGAGCGACTTAGACCCAGCTATGATCTACAGCTCCTGGGATCTGGCACCCTCTTCTGGCCTCCACAGGCACTGCATACATGTGAGCATACCCACGTGCAGACACACATAGATGTGGAGACATAATTAAGAATAAAAATAGTCTTGAAAATATCTAAGGTTAACTATCCATTTTAGTATATTTATTGTGGTGGTGTAACACAGCATGCCGTAAACCACCTCAACCATTCTCAAGTGTCCAGTTCAGCGGTAGCAACCATGTTCCCACTGTTGTACGTTGGTTTTCAGTATCCATCTCTAAAATTTCATCTTTCCCGAATCAAGCTATAGTCAATAGACAATAATTTACCATTTCTTCTTCTTCCCTCCAGTCCCTGGCAACCACTGTATCCTTTAAAATTAGTTATTCTTTTACTTTTATAGTTTGCGTGCTTGCCCGTGTGTATGTCTGTGCACCATATGCATTTGGTGCCCAAGAAGGTCAGAAGAAGCCTCTGTTGGCTGTGCTAGACCAGAAGGAAACTTGGTGAACTCCAGCTTTTAGGCTGAGCGTTGGGGTTGCATCTCATGGACCTTGCTAATGGATTATGATCCTCAGCAAAGGGCTCTCAGAGCTCCATGCTGTACTGGGTTTGTCTGGTGCCCTGAAGTTTCTGCTTAGCGCCCAGCACAGTGTGTTTAGAGGTGAGAACAGTGACTTCACAGGGTGTTTGATAAATACTGAGTGAATTGACTGGAGAACAAAAAGAGACCAGTCAGATTCCTTACCTACATCCAGGGCATGTTAGCTACAGACTTTTCCTGACAGGTGAAAAGGAGAAGAGGGGCTTTTGTGGCTATCCTCTAGCCTGCCCTTAGGAGTGTGCCCTAGGAGTAGAAATGTAGAGAAGTCTTTCTCAACCTGTGGATCTCGAGCCCCTTAGGGGTTGAACAACCCTTTCACAGGGGTCTCCTAAGACCCTCCGAAAACACAGATATTTATACCACAATTCATAACAGTGGCAAAATTACAGTTATGAAATGGCAACCAAACTTACTCTGTGATTGGGGGAGTTACCACAGCATGAGGAACTATATTAAAGGGTCACAGCATTAGGAAGGTTGAGAACGGAAGATGTGGAGGGAGCCACACAAGGGACAGTAACAAAAGGAAATTGACTGGCAGGCAGAAGGCCTCAAGCGATGGACAAAATTGCAGTTGTCAGCCATTGCTCTGGGAGGAGAAACTGCGAGAGCCTTGACTCAAGAGAACTCTGGGAAGTCAAGTATGGGAAGAAGGGTACGGCTGGCTGGTTGTTAGAGTTGATTGGCTTCTCAGTTTCTCCCTTCCCTGCCCTTGAATTCTTCACACTCACCTGTGCTTCACTGTTTTCAATTGTTTATGCAGAAACCCTACCTACCTAAAGAGATTCTGCGGGGAAACATAGAAACTTACTTTCACTGACAGCTGATTGCCTCTCTGTCTGTGCTCTCCTTGGGCCTTAAATATGGGCCATTTTGCAATTTTGTAAACTATTTGAAAATAGAACCAAAGACACGCCAGAGGAGGAATTAAATCTCTTCCACAAAGATAGCCGATCCTTCCCATCTCAGCAAGTAACCCGGGGAATGGATTTTGCTGAGGTCAAATGCCTTGTTCCTGTGGTTCCCCCGAAATCTCCACCATTTCTTTACTTAGTGATGCTCTGTTTGCTTCTTCTCACATTCTGGGGCGGAGAGGAATTTGGCTGTGAGCAATAGCAACCGTCCCTCTGCATGATGAGCCTAGGCAGTGGCTAGAAGAACTGATAGTGAATTGTTACCATCGGTGTTGACTCTGCTGACTAAGCACAAATAAGCATATACATGTGTGTGTGTATGTGTGTGCATGTGTATGTATGTGTATGTATGTGTGTGTATGTGTGTGAATGGGTATGTATGTGTGTGTGTATGTGTGTGCATGTGTATGTCTGTATGTGTATGTACATGTGTATGCATGTGTATGTGCATGTGTATGCATGTGTATGTATGTATGTGTGTATGTGTGTGTGCGTGTGTATGTGTGTGTACGTGTGTATGTATGTGTGTGCATGTGTATGTGTGTGTGTGCGTGTGTATGTGTGTGTACATGTGTATGTATGTGTGTGCATGTGTATGTGTGTGTGCATGTGTATGTGTGTGTGTATGTGTGTATGTGTGTACATGTGTATGCATGTATGTGTGCATGTGTATGTATGTGTGTATGCGTCTGTGTGTAGTGTATGTGTGTGTATTTGTGTGTGCATGTGTATGTATATGTGTGTGCATGTGTATGTATATGTGTGCATGTGTATGTATGTGTGTATGCATGTGTGTGTGAGTGTATGTATGTGTGTGCATGTGTATGTATGTGTGTATGTATGTGTGTGTGTATGTGTATGTGTATGTGCATGTGTATGTGTGTGTGTGTGTATGTGTGCGTGCGTGTCCTGTAGGCCTTTCCCTTCCTAGTGTTGGTGTTGCTTGGTAGATTAGTTCAGACAATTAGAAGCGGGAATATGCATCACCCACTTTTAAAAAAAGGAAAAAGAACTTCTGCGTGATTATAAAAATAGGATGTCAGAAGCTTCGGTGTGTTTTCTTGAAAGAAAAAAGCAAGACTCTCACTAGAACCGTGACAGAGCTGGCACGGGAGTGAGGAGGAAAGCAAGACTCAGAATGGGGCGCACGGCACATAAATGCCATACGGTGTGCCTGCGGGTCAGGGCTGCCTTCCTGGCGCTCGTCCCCACATCGCCTCTGGTGCTCTTTAATCAGTCGCCATCCCTCTCTGCCCTGCGACTCTGCAGTAACGCTGGAGTGGGTCTCTTGCCTACCGACCCTTTGGAGCTCATCAGCCTTTTCCTCAGGGAGGAGGCCCGTCAGCCCTTTCCTCAGGGAGGAGGCCTGTCCAGATGGCTCTGTAACTGTGGAACACCTGCTGCCGTGAGCTGCCATCAGATGGTTTTCGGAATTGATGGGATTGTCTCCTGCCTAGGAAATGGGCGTGCATCCCTTCCTGCTGACTGCCTTTCTTTATTTAATGATCGCAGTGGTGGCAGTGTGATGGGGACTGAGGTATCGTGAGGAATTCTTTTCAGAGACCTAAACTCAAGTGACGCTGGAGTTTTAGTTTTTCCACAGAAACGAATTCTAGGATGAGCTCACAAGAAGTAGGGTGGAGTTTATTAAGAGGAGAGTTTGGCATAGCTTTTAAGCATTGTAGTAACCAGGAAAAGATAGCAGACACTGGAGTGTGGATGTGGGCTTCTCAAGGGAGTCACGCTTAAGTGTCTTAGAAGTATTTTTATTTATAAAGTGTGGTATGGTGAGGTGAGGGGTGCCTCAGTGAGTTCAGGCTGAGGTATACTTTTGCCCCTGAGCTACCAGCCATAGTATAATATAGAACAGAGCTTATTTAGGGAATGGGAAGGGGAGTTGAGGAGGGAGTTGAGGCAGAGAAAGAGAGGGGGGCAGAGAAGGACAGAGAGGAAGAGGAAGAGGAGAGGAGAGGTCTGCCAGGAGCAGGGAGAGAGGAGGGGAGAAAGGGAAAGGGGGCCAGGGAGAGAAGAGAGTCAGAGAGAGAAAAGGGGGCAGCGATATCTTAGAAGTATTATACATACACTTTTGTTTCTGCTAAAGTTAATCCTGAAACTCCCTTTTTTCCTTTTTATTTCTCTTTTTAAATACATGGAATAGTGTGTGTGTGTGTGTGTGTGTGTGTGTGTGTGTGTGTGTGTGTGTGTGTGGTGTGTGTGTGTGTGTGTGTGTGACATTTTTTGGCTTAGAGCTTGGAGATGAGAAAGTCTATACAGTCTTAAGCATGAGCTATTGCTGTTTTAACAGCGAATTTCACTAGAAGGAATATTGTCTCTGTGCAGGCAACCTGGATATCTTAGCTGGTGACTCAGTCTAGATTCTGGAGTGCAGGAATCCTTTCCTGGCCCATTGTTGCAGGCACAAGTCTGAGTCCAGACGACAGGGGCTAGAGTTTCCTGGTTGTTGTGCCTCTTTAACATAACTTTTGTACAGACAAGTCACAGGTAACTAAGAGGGTGATCAGAGGAGCCTGGAGGTGTGTCATCCCGGAGCCTGGCTCTAAGAGGGCAAAAAAAGGGCAAAGGGGTGAAGCTGGGCCCACAGTGATCTTTTGTGGGTTAAGTTAGTATTTGCGTCTCCCCAGTTTGCAAACTTTTTGGGGGGCGTGCTCCCTTGCTTGAACAAAGCCTTTGGTGTCTTGAATGAGAGGCATAACTGGTAGTCTCTGGAATTTGAACACTTGGTCCACGGTTGGTGGCACAGTTTGGCAAAGCTTTGCTGGCTTCAAAGCCTCCGCACCACTTTCAGCTGGTACCCTGGACTTCGTGTACTGGTGAAGAGTTGAGTTCCCAGTTTCCTACTCCTGCCGACTGCTGCCATGCCTCCCCTCTACAGTGGGCTTTCATCTGCTTGGAGCTGTAAGCCAAAGCAGATTCTTCCTTCCTGAAGTTTCCCTGGTCATAGCATTTTTCATAGCCACAGAAAAGTGACGAAGGCGAAGTGCAGGTGAGCCAGTGAGCAAGTGTCTGTCTGTCCTTCCGGTTGCTGGCACCTTTCCTCTGTTCATCTCTGGAACTTCCTCTTCCTTGTTTGTCATTCTCCTGCCTCACCATGCTCCCCTCCTCATTTTCTCTATCCTGCAACGATCACACATCTTCAGCTTCTGTATTTCTAGCAATGTCTTAGATTCAAATTGCTAAATTTCATTATTAAGCAGCAGAAAGCCACAACAGCCAGATTTCACGTAAAGTTCATATTGACAAAAATGTTTTAAAAAATTATTTTAGGCACATGGGCTGTTTTGTCCACACTCATATCTGTGTGCCTGGTGTCCTCGGAGTGGTGGTGGGGATTAGATCCCCTGGAATTGGAGTTATAGATGACTGTGAGCTGTCTGCTGGAGTTGTGAATTGAAAAAGCAATGAGTTCTCTTAACTGCTGAGCCATCTCTCAAAACCCCATGAATAAATATTCTAAAAAGCTTTTCACAGTGAAGCCTCTTTTCCAGAGGAAGAGCCTTGAGTACTGGGTTTGGGGGGAGAGCTCCGCTTGACCACAGAAAGTTTAAAGAGCCTCAGTGTTTACAGTGGATGGCTCAGACTCTGTCCCAGGATTTGTGTGATCTTTATGACTCACATCTCCAACCTGCCTCCTGCTGTTAAGTGTACCCTCAGTTCACTAGCCCCAAACTCCCTTTGCACCATGCCTACAGGTTCAACATTGTGTGGCCCTCCCCTCTTGGAGTTGTGTCATTGACACCTGATATTCCTGTCAGCCTATGGGCTGTGTGATGTCAGACACCACACCCTCCAACCCCCTGCCCTGGTTACCATGGTCTTTACAGAAGCTGCCACAAAGCCCACTCAAAGAGCTCTTAATCCACAGTTGGGTAGGTAAGTAAAAATAGGACATTATTAGATCTAACCACACTTATCTTGATATAGAAAGCCATGTCATATGCAAATAAAAAATGCCAGGAGAAGAAGAGAGATCTTAACTTTTGGGGTATAGTTGTTTTGACGAGAAGCTGGTCCACTAGGGGAGCTAACGCCCACCCCATAATACATCTTACAAACTGTATCCATGTGCCAGTCTTTCTCCTCATCTGGTGACATTGAGAAGTGTAACTCTGCAGACCTGTCAACTTCCTTAAAACGTGTAATTTGTTTTCATTTGGTGGTTTAGAAACACATAATATCCCCCTTCCCAGAAAATGCCAGAACATTTTTATTGCATTGAAATGAGCACGGTAGACAGTCCAAACTACCAGACGCATTAAAAAAAAATAAAAACCTCATGATTATTTCCTAGTTATTATGTGAAGGCAAAATGAAGATAACTTGTAATAAACAGTGCGTTTCAGTAATAAATGCTTCATCATGAAACGTTAGGTGAGCAGCTAAGCTAGTGAACCTTCAGACACATTAGCTTTCAAGGCAGACTGCCTCAGATGCACTGGTGACTCAGATGCCACCAGGGATTTTTATCCCCCTAGTGATGAGTTTTTCCAAAACAGAGAACGACTCTTAGTTGGGTCCAACTGATTAAAATCCAACCATATCAGAATTTACCTTGTTCAAGGCTGGGGAGATGGCTCAGCTGGTGAAGCACTTTTTGACCTGAGTTCAGTGAAAATCTGGGTGCGGTGGCAGACACTTTAATCCCAACTCTGGGGAAGCAGAGTCAGGCGGGTCCCTCGGGACTCATTGTCTACCAAGCAGGCCCTGCTCAATGAGTTCCAGGACAGTGAGAAGAAATGACAGACCCGCCCAACCTCACACAAAGGTGTCTGAGGAACAACTCCAGAGGTTGTCCTCTGGTCTCTACATGCGTGTGCAAGTGTACTTGTATACACATGTGAATACACATGTACAAATACAAAATTTACACTACTAATATTCTTGTAAAAATGTATGCTCCATTGAATGCAGATGTTTGTAGTTATTTGCAGAGAAAACAGTGAGGTTCTTGTCTCAGTGGTGAGCTCAGAACTTGTACAGAATGTGGAAGAGTTATAATTTGTGGCAGAGTGTGGCACAGTTGTGACAACCACAAATACTCCACCAGATTTACAAGCCAGCCCTTAGAGTGTCCCACTCTTCCAGAAAGCCTTTGAGTAACTTCTGGGAATGTGTGCACTCCTGAATCTGTTCTTCAGGAAACAGGGTCAGACGGCTAAGCCCCTCCCCTTGGAGCATCTCTCACTCGAGTATCATTCAGAGAGACATAATGGACATATGCACCCACGGGCCGATGTTTCTCTATCAGATACACTTAGCTATCATTCTGTATGAGAAAGTCTTGACAGTTTATCTCTTATTGGATGCATCGTTTAAGTTTCATAGTTTATTTTGTGCCCTCATTTTCTCCAGGAACTAAAATTAAGGAGAAATAAGTGTCTTATTAGGGATCCTTATTGCTGCCATAAAACACCATGACCAAAAGCAACTTGGGGAGAAAAAAGGTTTATTTCACATGAACATTGCAGTCTATCATGGAGAGAAGTGGGGGCAGGAACTCAAGCAGGAACCTGGGAAGGCAGGAGCTGATGCAGAGGCCATGAAGGATCACTGCTTACTGGCTTGCTCCTCATGGCTTGTGTCAAAGCTAGCCAGTACAATAAGCATAAAAATAAATCCAGTACCCAGGGCACTGACAGCACACAGATGAAGTTGTATGTCGTGTAATAAGGAAATAGACAGACGGACAGACAGATAGCAAGGCAGACTGAGCAGCCCCGCTGACAGGGAACCTCACAGAACACCACAGAGGAAGAAATGCTAGCTTTACCAACAGAGTGGTGAGTGCCCTTCCTGCAGGAGGTAAGGCTGGAATTGTGCTTTAAGGAATGAACAGTACACATATGCTCTGTTTATAACCAAGGAATGTGCTACAGGTGGGACATCATTTAAAGAGGCCAAACCACCAAAGTAAAACAATAAAAACACCATAACACGATGAAGTCACAACCAGACACACAGGAGATGTGCATGCTTGTTATTAAGTGAGAGTCAGCGTAAGACCAGTGCGTGAGGATGGGAGAAGGCGGGCTGTCAAGGAGGCTGGGAAGACTCAGTATCTCTGTGTACTGTAATGGTGGACACATGCCATTATCCACATCTGTACCTTACACAACACTGGTTAGGAGAGATCCCTGGTGTAGATGGCCATTGTGTAACTGATATGTCACTGCAGAATAATCATTCGAGCAGACGTTCCCCTCTGGTAGGGATATTGGGAGAGGAGTGGCTGCGGTGGAGGCATGAAGGGCAGGCAATGCGCTTTCCTCTCCTCATTCTTCCCACAAACCTAAATTACATTAAAACAAGACTTAGAGAACAGAGGGCGCAAACCCTCAAACTGGCATGGTATTTGGGTTTCAACGAACAGTGCAGCCCTCCAGAGAGCAGAGGGCTGCGTCAAGGCGGTTACAGATTGGGGTGTGGAGAAACCCTGTAGGTGCGCATAAGCCACGGGGCTCCCCATCAGCTTCGCACAGGAGGTGGCGCTGCCAATCCGCAGGGAGAGGAGATGACCCAGAAGAGCGGGCAGGATGCAATTACTGCATTGGAAGAAGACCAGGTACCCATGGTCTTCCGCCGCCACCACCCTTGGCAAACATTCCTAGGATTCTCTAGGCCCAGACAAGGGCCGTCTTTCTCCTTGTACTGCAGGAAGCACGCATTTCTTCTAGTCTCCCCTCAAGGGTACCAGCATCACCCTTCTGTAGGAGACAATGTGTGGGATTTCCGATGGCACTTTGTGTTGTTTCTGGGGAGACATTGGAGGTCATGAACATGCCATCTTCTTTCCTTTCTCTACTCCTGGCCCTGTCTTGGCCAATGCACTCTTTGCTTGATCCCCCTTTCTTTTTCTCCCATATACAAAGGTTAGGAAGAGAAAATATCATCAAGAGGTATGCCAAGATGTTTTTACAAAAGCCACAGGGGCTTGGTTTGTTCTAAGAGAGGTGCCTCTAATACGTGGGGAGTGGTTTTAATCGCTTTCCCTTGCATCTACATCTGGCCCAGGAGCAGGAATTCCACCAGTATCAGGAAACAGGCGCCCCACTCCCTTCTCATTCTCCCTTACACATCCCACTAGCCTCTGGTTACTGCAGGACTGGTCGATGTATATGCCCATTGGTTGGTCTTTCCACTCCTTAGACCAGCATCTCCTTCTGGCTGGCCCAGCTCTGCTTTGCCCACTGACCTTTCTAGACAATGCTGCCATTTGGACTCCACAGATAGCCAGACCCAGGTCTCAGCAGGTGGTGACTTCCCTGCTGGCCCTAGGGAAGAGAAGGACACTGCTCCTCCCATAACCCTAGGTCTCAAAAGGATATAGCCCTGGCACAGAAACAGCTGAGATCTGCTGTGTCTCTTAACTGTGCCATCCTGAGAGTCAGAAGTGCATAGGGGTGTGATACCACAGAGGGTAAATCACATCTGGCAGTAGCTCCAGCTGTTCTCAGAGTGCAGAACTGTGGGCATGCCAGTGTGTTCGGGGGATCTGACAGGGCTGTGTCCTTGGTCTGCCTTCAAATGACTGAAGCCAACTTCCTCCTGACCTCCAGAAGTGGCAGTTACAGGTGAGCAGCTTAGTTTAAAATGAGGAGAATTTAAACAGAAGATTAAAACAACAACAATTTTCTTCCAGGGGAAAGTTTAATTGGGAAGAAAATGGGTGTTAGAAATTCCATGACATTGATTTCTTGAAACTCAGGCTTCCTGAGGACAATGGCCAAATGTTGGATTTTCAGAGAGGACTGGGGGGTGTTAATCAGAAAATGACATTTTTGAAGAAATTTCCTTCTCGTGGTTTAATATGACATTCCCTTGTAATCAGCATACTGGCTAGTTTGTCTTTGTTGACATCCTGACATTACTGTGTCCCTGGCGAGTTCTTCCCTGACAATAAGAACACTTTGAGCAGTCTTAGAGATCTATTGAATCCCAGGAAGCCCAGAGAACCAAATGGAAGGGACCCGGACCAGAAGAGTGGTTCCTGTTGGTCCCAGCAGAAGCCACAGCTGAGTCTGTTCAGCAAGTCAGTGTAGCTTCAGTTGCTGCTGATGGTGATGATGGTGGTGATGGTGGTGATGATGGTGGTGATGGTGGTGATGATGGTGGTGATGGTGATGATGGTGATGATGGTGATGATGGTGATAGTGGTGATGATGGTGATGATGGTGATAGTGGTGATGGTGATGGTGGTGGTGGTGGTGATGATGGTGATGATGGTGATGATGACGACAGTGATGGTTATGGTGGGGCCCTTTGGAGTCTGCACAGAATACACCCAGATACCAAGTTCTCAGCACAAAGGAGATTTGTTATCTCAGAGCGACAAGTGGGTGTAGGCGGGGCTGTCTCTGGGTCTGGCTAAGGCTGACAGCAGGTGTTTCTGCAGAGTGATGTTTTAAGGAGTAAAGGGGAAAAACCTGGGCTGGGTGAGTTGGTAAGTCCTGATTGGACAGGGTAGCCAGGGAAGCCAAACAATGAGTTTTGATTTCTGGACCTTGGGGACTAGCCTTAGGAATGTAATCTAACGGTTTAGCAAGGGAGAGGGGAGGGGCAAGGCAAGAGCCCTTTAATAGAGGTGACGGTGATGGTGACGTGATGGTGGTGGTGGTGGTGATTGTAATGTTGTTGTTGCTGCTGTTGCTGGTTAGAAGCACCATGGTGACTCCCCTGAAATGGGACATTGACAGTTGTTCTGGCCACCAGCCCCAGGAAGTAAGTCATGTTGTCTCCCTAATCTTTTTACCTAACACCGAATGATGTGCGCAGGGCTGCCACCCACCTCACCACCATGGAAGCTCCTACATGTTCCCACTGATCCATGGGAGAACCTTCTCAGAGCTCCAAGTCCTTTCAGTTTCTATACTGGGTGGAGATCACCGGACTAAGGAAGGAAATCCAAGCAGAGTCAACAACAAAACAACCATAAGACCTCTTGACTCCGTTCTGTCACAATGTGATACTCACTTGGCTGAGTGGTTTAGAACTGCGTCAGTGGTGGCCACTAAGTCACCTGAGGACTGGGCTTTGCCAGGGTCAGGCAAATGCCCTTTTCTTATTGTTCTAACATGAGGTGAGCATCACAAGGCCTGGTGGGTTTTTTCCTTCTTCTTTTGTCTTTAGGGTCTCCTTTTCTAATCCTCTGCAAAGAAGTGGTTAAACAAGAGAGTAATTTTATGGTCCCAAGCATCTTCATGTGCTCAAAACTAAGAATCATTGTCTAGAAAGCAAAACCTAAAGCAGATTCAAGAAGAAAAGGAGGAGAGGGGGAAGGGTAGGAAGGAAGAATTGGGTAAGGGGACCTTCATCTACTGATAACATGAAGGCATTATTTTCTGTTTTTTGTTTTAATCTGACTGATGCTAAAAGCTTCCCACAAATCTTCCAGCAGACGAGTTCCTCACTTACCGTAATTCCTAGACATGTAATAGATGGTGAGCCCACTGGAAAGCTCAGAAATAGCCTCCCTCCGTACCTCAGCATGAGCTGAGTCTTGTGTGGATGTTATTCTGATGCTGACCTCTCACGCTTGCTGATTGCTCTTGATGTTTTTGGCAATCAGTCACGTGCTAAGAGATGGACAAGGAGAAGGTAAAGTGCCCTTAGATAAATCACGATGGCATGAGTGGATGTTTGACTTTACCCAGTGTTATACCCGCTTTGTGGCCCCAGTCACGGCTCTGCACCCTGCTCCAGCTCCCAGGCAGGATTCTTATCCCTCCTTGCTAGCTGTGCCAGGACCCAGGACTTTCTCAATTCCTACCTTATCAGGGGATCTGTTGCAATCTCACTCACAACTGACTTAAAGACAGTTAAAGTTTCTTTCTGGTGAACACCCACAATTTAAAGAGGGGGAAGTCCCTTCCCCTTGGGAACGTGGTAGCTGTTCCAACTTCTTTCCTCTGTCATAGAAAAATCTAAACTTTCTTTTAAAATTTAGTGTGGAGGGAGGTTTTGCATGTATGTCTGTCTCTGTGCTATGTGTGGTCTAGTGTGAGGCCAGAGGAGGTGTTAGATCCTCTGGACCTGAAGTTACAGACGGTCGTGACTTGCCAAATGGATGCTGGAAGTTAAATCTTCGTCCTCTGGAGGAGTCACAGTGCCACCTCCCGAGTCTCAAACTCTTAAGTAAAACTTTGCACTGTTAAACCAAGTGGGCACCAAGTTGGCCAATCTGCTATAAGCTGCAACGTGTCTCTGAGTCAGGAGCTGGGTACAACTGTGCTTCAAAACCTGAAAAACTGTGGTACCAGAGAGTACTGGGTCTTTGAAAGAACCCAGTAAAACATGTCTCTTCTTTGTCACTCCAAATATGAACTAACAAGGGCAAACCAAACACCCGTATACTTAAAAGACACAAATCTTTAAGATTTTGAAGCTTAAGTTTCCTTTCAATATTAATTGAATATGGTTTATCTGTGAACAGATGGGTTTCCTAATATATCTTCCTGGGGAAATCTTGTTCCCAAATTGCAAAGGAGAGTCTGAGATATAGTTCCAGAGTAAGAGGGCAGTGTCCACATGTGCTGTGCTGTCTGGAACACCCTCTGTGGGAAATGGGTACCTCTTCTTCTAGAAGGTTCGTGTGCCCTGTCTACAACGCAGTGCTTAGCAAAGTGAGCCTAGTCTTAAATTTTGTTAGCTGTCTGGGTCATTGTTGCAACAATGGTGTACATTATTTAGGGATGGGTAAAGCTGCCAAAACATGTATAGAATAAATGTAGAATGTAGAGGTAAACACGGGTGGATAGGTAAAGATCAGTCCTGATTTCTGGGTAGCCCAGCAGATATGATTCTTCTCAGTAGGTTTCTCGTTCTTCCTTTCACATCTCCTCTAGAGAAAATGATCTCTTTCCTCATCGAGGTGGGATCTAGATGATTTCCCTGTGTATTAGTGCTGCCAATGGAGTGCATTTACTCTATTCTCCATTTTCTCTAATGTGTCCTTAGGCACTGAAATTTTACCTTCAGTAAATACTAAGGCAAGATACCATGGATACTTATGGCACCTTCACAGGATTCAGTCACACTCAAGTGCTCCCGCCCTGGGGCCAGTAGACAGTATATATCTAAAGAGAAAACTACTTAACTTTCTCATTTCCCTACCTTCTCCCTCTCCTCCTCTTTCCCCTTCTTCCTCTCCCTTCCAGTTTGACTTCCTTCCCTCCTCTCCTCCCCTTCTCTCTCCCTTGTATTCCTTTTATCTCCCTTTTCTTCCCTCTCTTCTCTCCCTCCCTCTTTCCTCCTTTTTCTTTCCTTCTCTCTCCCTTTTCCCGCTCTCCCTCTCATATTCTTTGCTCCCCTCTCCCAACTCCTTTCTCATCCGCCTTCCTCCCCACCCCCACTTCTGCCATATCCTTCACAACTAGCACAGTCCATGGTATATAAAATACTCATAATTAGGTTTCGAAAAGATTGAATTTCCAATACAGACCATCTGTTCCAATAACCATTTATTTCCAAAGGTTTGCAGACACTAACTTTTGAAATTTTTAATTGAAGTCTTTCCGGAGGTCCAGATGCACTGTTCTCTGCCTGAATGTGCTCTTCTGTCCTCAACTGGCCTTTGTCTTCTCTTTCTTCCCTTCACTGAAACCCTAGCTTAGGTCCCCGGGGCACCAGCAGGTACCCTGTCTAGACCCTCAGACCACTCTCAGAAGGGGAGGCACACTGAGTGTGCTTGAGAAGTCCTGGGTCATCTCATTCAGAGGAGAAGGCTGCCCAAGAGGTTTCAGCTTCACCCATTGAAAGTGTCCATTTGCTATTAGGACACATCCAAGGTCAACAAAAATAAAGGAGCACAAAAGCAGTGGGTCGGACTTAGAAGAAAAGACCCTACTGTGCTGCTGCTCTAGATTGATTCCACAAATGATCGGGGTCCTGCCTTGTATATGAAGGAAGTAAAGAAAAAGGAAGCTGAGAGGCGGATCCCTGAGGGATCTGTGTTTTATATCCCAGCACCAAGGAGCAGTGCTTGAGAAGGCCAGTTTTTCAGCTGGCAGTCCTTTGCAACTGAAACATCATGGCTGCAGTTTGAGTGAAATGGTCAGGATGAAGAAAGGACTATTTTGCACTATGCCATACAGACACGTAGAAGAGGTGTGCTTTCAATAGAAATGAAGTGTGTGGCCGTGATGTGGTTATCACAGTGCTACTCATAGTGAGGCTATGTATAACCAGGGAGATCATGTATCTATTCTGCTAGAACATGGTGCAGATTCAAATGTCACGGATACCAGTGGCGACCCTACTCGCCAACATGTTTGTAGTGAAAACATTGTGGCTGCCAAACTGCTAGCATATCATACAATTATAGATAGAAAAAACAAGGAGGTTTCACCCAATCCTAATTTGTAATGAAGATCAGATGGAAAATAGTCGAATTTTAATTTGTAGAGAAGCAAACACATATGCAACATGTAAATAGAATAAGGTTTCCAGTAAGTTCTGTGCTGGTGATCCCGTCCTACGTCCTTCAGAAGAGGATGATTATAACTTTGATGCCCAGTTTGAAGAGGTATGGACCTAATACAGGCTGTGTGAAAATAATGCAAAGATGTACGGACACCTGCAAAAGCTTGACAATTCCATGTTAGAATTACAAAAACAAAAAAACCAAAACATCCCACAAAAATCAAGCAGGAAAAATCCAATGCTGAAAATCTTGTCTAAAGAGGATAAGGATCTTTTTTTTTTTTTTTTATAAAAGAACACGTGTAGCTATTTCCTCTGAATCAAAACAGTCCCTGCTGGAAGGAAGAAGGAAGTTCCTAAGACTCTTCAAGTAATTCAAATCTATCAGGATGCTGAGGAAACTTGAAGGTACGGGAAGTTCCAGAAACTTACAAGATTCACAAAGCTTCTCTATGAGTCTATTGGAGCATTTGCAATTGGAGGAGCATTTTCCAGGTTGTTCCAGAGAGGCACCTTTTGTGAGCTGTCAGTCATGCTGCGGAAGGCATTTTGTTGATACAGCTGCTTTTGGGGTTATCCATGGTCCTAAAAGCAATCCCTCACCTATATTCCTCACAGGTTTACTAAGCCAGGCATGTAAGGAACTATTTTTTGGGTCTGTTGTTGGTGCCCTCTCTGGGGCAAATAGATATTTGCCTCTCTAGGAAATGTCACACAATAAATGTATTAAGAAAACATAACCTCTGCCATGTAGTTTGGAGTGAGGAAAAGAAGAAAAATGAATAAAAAGAGTGGTTTTTTAAATTTCTGAAATATTACAGAAAAGAGGGTGTCAGTGAACATGAAAATAGGAAATATATTTTCCATGGAAATTTAAAGCCCAGAGAATTTGAAATGGATATTCTGATTAATGTGCTTTTAAAATATAAGCAGCTGAGTTGAGAGATGACCTGATTGCTTTGATTATGCCATCAGAATTTAAATATGGAACCCCATATCGCCAAAAGGACAAGGCAAGATCTTTCTAAGAAATCAGAGTGCTTATACATAAATGGACATGTGCTCTCATGACAACCATGGATAGTTTAGCAGAGACCATGCAAAACTTGTGGAGATTCAGATGGCCAGATTTGGATTTAACATCTTGGACAAAGTCAGCCCCCTGGCTCCCATCTGTTCGAAATCTATATAAGAGTTTGGACCCAACAGAACATTTTATTTCTTTAAAAAAAAGTGGGGAGGCACTAATTTCAAATCCACAGCATTTGGTAGGGACACTAGAGGTCTCTAAGGGGAGTAATAAAATGGTCTTCCTGTTGTGGAAACATTAAGAGTATTATCATTTATGAATGCAATTTTTCTTTATTACAGAGTTTTTCATTAGTTCCTAGTGATAAAAAGTGTTATTCCATATATGAAAAAGCTTTGCACGGAAAAAACCTCAGTGTACTTAATTGATCAGACAATGACAAATATATGTCTATATATATACATATACATATATATATTCCATTTGTATATTTGAACTCTGGAAGCTTGCTGTATGTGGTCTCCATGAAGAGTTGTCTACATGATCTCAGTAGCCTGCTTAGCCTGTCGCTACCATGGAGATTATAGACAATGGTGTTCAAACACCTTCTTTACTGTTTCTAGAGTTACTGATGCTCTGTGGCTGTTTGTTATAATGTTGAAACTATTAGTTACAAGTAGACCTTTTAGACGAGATTTGGTCAGATAACATAAAAAGAAAATAAAAGCTCAACCTTTAGCAAGATGGTGCCTACTCTCTTTTTCCCTGGGAGAAATAATTCTGTTTGAATTCCCATAGTGACAGATTTGAATTTCAACAAAGTCTAACTCCACCGTAAATGAGGGCTCCGCACATCTAGCCCCTATCCATAGCACTTTTTGTTGCAATGTCTTTGAATAAAATCTCTGATAGCCAGGCTGGAAATGCACGCTAAAAATACTCCTGAGGCAGACAAAGCAATCTGGACAATGTATGTCAGATTTCTAAGAAACCACATAGAAACTGGAAGAGGTGTAGGCATTATTGTGAAGGAGTAAAAATCAAATTTTAAAAAAAGCAGCCAATGAATAAGAATACCCGCAAGCTTACTAAAATAACCTTGTTTCTTCTGCAAATGAAAAAAACAAACAAGAGGTTGCATTCACAGTGGTTGGACCCAGGGCTTGGCCTCTTGGCTTTTGAAGTTGGAGGTAGAATGAGTAGCATACACATATTCCCCTTCAAGCTGGTCCCTTCCTCCTACTTATGAAGCTCGAGTCTTCCTTAGCAGAGTGCACAGACAGGGAGATAGATTTTTGAGTTCTTTAAGAGTTCCTGTAGTCAGTCAGCTGGATATAAGAGCTAGTTTTTTTCTAGGTATTTCATAACAGTATCTGTTGAAGGATCTGAGGACCAACCCCTCTGTCCTAACTAGTCTACAGAGCAAGGGAAGCAAAAATGGGTTAGCAACACACAGCAGCACAGCACACAGTCTGCTCAAACACCACACCTAGCCAGACAACCACTGGCACATAAGTCATACGATTTTTGCCTAGGGTTAGCACCAGGGAAATACAGTTCCATTCAGTAAGTGGCATGAGACACAGGCCTGGAAGATACAGACAGGATGAGGCTTTGGCCTCTCAGTTCTCCTCTGTAGCTTATTCCACACATCACAAGTGATAATGGCAGCTCTTAGTTTCAGAAAGTTGATGGAGACAGGAGGAAATAAATGGACAGGCAAATGAGAGACCAAACCAATCAACCAAACATCAACCGATCTATCAACCAACCCATCAACCAACCCATCAACCAACCCATCAACCAACCCATCAACTAACCCATCAACTAACCCATCAACCAACCAACTCATCAACCAACCAACCAACCCATCAACCAACCCATCAACCAACCAACCAACCAACCAACCAACCAACCAACCAACCAACCAACCAACCAACCAACCAAAATCCCTGCCAACATTATGAAATGTTGGGGTTAGCACAGAAGCATCAAAGGAAGAGGAGGATCTTTTTTCCAGATTGAAAATGTGGTGATTAATTAGACAAGATGGATGAAGCAAAGAAGTGCAGACCGACAGGAGCCAGATGTAGATCGCTCCTGAGAGACACAGCCAGAATACAGCAAATACAGAGGCGAATGCCAGCAGCAAACCACTGAACTGACAATAGGACCCCCGTTGAAGGAATCGGAGAAAGAACTGGAAGAGCTTGAAGGGGCTCGAGACCCCATATGTACAACAATGCCAAGCAACCAGAGCTTCCAGGGACTAAGCCACTACCTAAAGACTATACATGGACTGACCCTGGACTCTGACCTCATAGGTAGCAATGAATATCCTAGTAAGAGCACCAGTGGAAGGGGAAGCCCTGGGTCCTGCTAAGACTGAACCCCCAGTGAACTAGACTGTTGCGGGGAGGGTGGCAATGGGGGGAGGGCTGGGAGGGGAACACCCATAAAAAAAGAAAAAAAAAAAGAAAATGTGGTGATTATATAGATTGATATTCCAGAGAGGGACAAGAGGTGGTGACCTCCTGAGGCTGAGTGGAAATCATCGTAAGCTAGGAGACAACATTTTCCATTATTAAAGAGAATTAGTAAGTCTGGCACTGCTCTCAGTGAAGGAAAAACTTTACACCAAATGAGCCAGTTAACTCCTGAGTACTCGGTAGGCCTGGCCAAGACCTTTATACAAATTTCATCGTCTAAACCACACCCTCGAGGCGGGCTTTCTTGTTCCCACTTTATTAAAGTTGCGAAGTTTGAGTCACTCAGTTGGTGATCAGTAAGAACAGAATAGAGTATGTCTCAGGTAGCTTGTGTCCCTAAAAGCCCTTCTGTAGTCGGAGTGTGTGTTTGCAGAGTCAATACCTGAAGCTCACCGCGTGACCCAGGCAGAGGCTCCACACGTGGTGAAAGCCGATATGCAATGAAGGCTGTTGTCTTATTGTTATCTGGTGGATAGCAGCGGAAGTACAACTGTCCAGAATAGCAGATATTGCTACAACTTGGGGCTCACACCTTGGGGTTTTGTAATCAAGCATGAATATATGGCTTATTTCACACACCTATATTTAATCATGAAAAATATTTAAGTCCCCCAAATTCCCTCAAATAATCAAATGTTCCAAACATTTTCTGAGCATCATTCCTGGGAATTCAGGAGTGCTCTGGTTAGTGTGGGCAGGAAGCAGAAAGAGGAATGTTTACCTTGTTAGTGACCCCTCTAATAGGTGCTGACATGAGAACCAAGCCTTTGCTGTATGCTTGCCTTCTCCATCAAGCAAACCCATCTGTGTCCATCTCAGGAAGTTGGGTAGATCCTTGCCTTCACATAGACTCACCACCCTTCTTTGCGAACCACATCCTCAATTATATGAGGGTTGTGTGCACATCCTAAAGTTAAAATTTAACACCACACATTTAATTTACTTTAATTTCCTTATACACTTGAGGAGGGCGATTTGTAGAAAGGGGGAATGATAGTCCCCTTGCCAGCAATTAGATGACCATAACAGTCTGCCATGGAGTCCGTTCTTGGGCTCTGGACTTTTCCTGCCTGTCTATGAACTAAACCAGACCATTAAGTTCCTGGATTGTCAAAGGGTGTAAGCTGCTCCTCCTCCTCAGGGCTCTCCCATTCAACACAGCAGGAATTCATGAAATAGATACAGTATGCTCCATGGTTCTCAGGTAACCAATTTCTAATATGATACTTCTAGGAAAAGATATTTTCATGCTATATCATTAGATACTTTTTTTTTTAACAGAAAGCCTTCCTGAGGATATGAGGAGATAGGCATTCAGGTTAATCTACTTATTTATCCCAGCTCCCACTTTATATGCTAACTGCCCTCTGAGAAGTCAGGGGAGCAACTTGCGCTGAATTTCCTTAGCGGAGTTTACACACTGACCACTTTTTATCCCATCTTCCTATAATGGACACAAGAGGACCTGTTCCTCAGAGGGACTGCATTTGGTGCCTTGTGTTAGGGAGGGCCAACTTAATTGGCAATTTTCTTTGAGCAGAGCAACTGTTGAATAACCTGGTGCACTGTGCTCATCATTAAACACAGGGCGGAGAGTTAATCACATCAGAATTCTAATCTTGGCTCTGACCCTCATTCGCAGCATCATTTCGTGCAAATCCCTTAGCCCCTCTTGGTGTCTGTTTTACATCAGTAAAATGAGAAATGAGTGCATATTGTCCTCTCCATGTTCTGAGATCCTTGAACTTCCGAGACACCAGGAGCAATGAACAGGAAGTGGATTTTTGTGCATTGTCCTCAAAGTGCTGTGTAGTTTCACCAAACTCAACCTAACCAATGTAGACAGGCCATGCAGTCCAGTGTTAAGCACCCATTTCACATATTTATGCCATTAAATGATGCTGAGGTCCCCTGGTGCCAGAGTCATCTTCTCTAGCACCAGTTCTGGGAGTCTGGAGAAGATTTCGAACATTCCATTAGAAGCAAGGCCAAGTTAGACGATTGTGCATCAGAGACCCACAAGGGACGCAAAACATCCACCTGGGACAAGGCAGTGTGATTCATCTGTCTCAGAATTCCCAGGCTTCATACATTTTTTTTGTAGTACCTAACTGATGGTTCCTTTTGAAGTGGATGAAGGTGGAAACTCCAATTGATCTTTTAGAAAGGGACCTTGTCATTCTGACTCATCTCCTGTGATATATGGTGATGCAATCAACAGACATAATGACCATAGCATTAACTCAACATGTACTTAGAGAAGTGCACGTTTCACCATAGATAGAGACAGACTAAACTTGGCTGGAGCCCACCATAAATGAGGGATGGTGAACTGTTGTTATTATGATTCCATTTTCTTTTGTCTTCTTTCCTTTTGTTGGGAGGCATGAGGACTATGGGCAACCATTCTACTTCCCCTCAAAATCAATGCTATTTCTCACTCCCTTAACCTATCATTTTGGACACAGCCAGTATGTGTTGTGAATAGCCCTGAATGTCAGATTCCCCAATAGATCAGTAGCACATGAAAAATGTCAGCAAGCTATCTCTTGTTGGGAAATAATTACAGTCACACTAATGACTCAGATTAGAATTGGGCCATATTAATGAAAGCATGCAAGAGATATTTAAAGCACCAGCAGGGTTCAACTTCAAGCCTGGGCTATTCTAGACCACCTGAAGACTCCTGTGTGTGCATTCTCATAGCCAGGAGTCCACTGGTGTTAATCAATTTCTATGCAGCTGCTTATGACTGGAGAGAGGTTAAAAACCGCAGACATAGCACTGACTTCCAGGTACCTATCCTCTGAATCCAGGATACTGCCTCTGACTTGCCTATCTCTCTTATTCCTTTGCTCTCCCCAGAAAAAGCAAGTGAGTCAGACCAAGATCCGGGTCATCTCAACTATTCTTTTCATCTTGGCTGGCTGCATCGTGTTTGTGACGATCCCTGCTGTCATCTTTAAATACATAGAGGGCTGGACCGCCTTGGAGTCCATCTACTTTGTGGTAGTCACTCTGACCACAGTGGGCTTTGGTGATTTTGTGGCAGGTAAGCAACCTGGGCATCCCCAGTCACTTGGGCCTCCCGGGGAAAACAATCTGTTAGATGTCCTTTTCAAAATCCTGATGCCCAGGTTTGGGGATTTAGCTCAGTTCTAATGTGCTTGGCCAGCAATCCCAAGGCCTTGGATCCAGATCAAAAGAATCAAAATCACAAATACTAGAATCAACAGATGCTCAAAATCCCTCATAAAAACAACACAACACTTACATAGAATTTATGCACATCCTCCTGTGCATGGTCAACGATCTGTATGTGGATGGTGTGTAATACTCAATGTAAAGAAAATGCTATGCAAATAGTCATCCTACTGTATTGTTCAGGGAGTAAGGAGAATAAAAAGTCATGCACATGTCTAATATTGACAATTTTTTTTGAGTAATTTTGGTCCAACTGTGGTTGAATCCAGCCAGCCAGCTTGTGGATTAATCAACACTTTGTGTGATAAGGAGTGTTGCTGGACCATTCCAAGAGTTGACGTTCACTGTGATCTGATAGGTTATCAGTTCTACTAGAAGGTCAACTCGGGGTGGGAGAGAACCACTCAGGATTGATTGAAGCTTTCTTTTACGGCCGACCCACTTTGATACAGCTTAAGGATGCTGCAGTATTTCACAAACCTGACTCCGAGTGCACACAGAGCTTGCAATTCTGGCCATGGTTGGAAAGGCCACACGGAGGGGTGTGCTCTGTATTGTTGGCTAGTACATACCAGTGACAGCCTTGGCTGGGTGCTAGTGACCTGCGAAGGTACATATTTACTTAGCCAAAAATGGGGAAAGAACACTTAAGGAAATGGGCTTAATATCCTGTAAACAGTTGGCCACAGGGGAGAATGAAGACAGCTGAACCAGAGCAAAGAGGGGCCTGACACCTTGGAATAATTTTTTACCTCTTATTGTATATGTATGAATTTTTCCCAGACATATGTGTGTGTACCACATATGTGCCCGATGCCCTTGGAAGTCAGAAAAGAAGATGTTGAATCCCCTGCAATGTGAGTTACAGATGGGCTCCAGCCACCACGAAGGTCTCTGCAAGAGCTATGAGTATACGCATCCCTGAGCCACATCTCCAGCCCTGTTCCTGCTGCAGTAGAGTTCAGGGGTTGTGTTATGGATTAGTTTTGATTTTATTAAGAGCCTGAGGCCCCAGTGGATGTCCTTCAAGCTTTCCAAGGGATTGTCACCAGAGAGCTTCAACGATGTTGGATATGGTGACAAGGAATATTTCATCACCCTGTGTCCTGATTATTAGTTCAGCACCCATGAGTTGTCTGAGAGTCACCCTACCTGCTCTGTGGGTGACTGAAGGGTGCCGTCAGCAGTGCTAACAATGAGGCTGAAATAAGGAGGCAAATTATTTGTAATAAATAACTGTTTCTATTAATGGAGTTGCTAGTCGATACCATTAGGCAACTGGCCAATTTGGCTTGATGGATTTTTTATGTAATCTTTATTTATAGAATGATGGGATTGAACTAGATGCCCTCATAGGTAGTGTTTAGCTTCCAGCTACGGTAATTCTAATTGCTTAACCTAATTGACCCCCTGGATGGGCATCATGTAAACACCATCCCTCACTTAGCACCAAATCACTATTTCATTGATCAAAGTCTTAATAATGCTGTTATACTTAATTTTACTTCTGCATATCCACTCGTCTCTAATGCATGTGAACTTTAGAAGGAAATCGCTTCAAGTATTTGAAATCATTTGGCATAGTGTGTGTGTGCGTGTGTGTGTGTGTGTGTGTGCGTGTTTTCTGTCTTCTCTTTTCATTTTCTTTCTCCTTTTCTAGCTCCTCCCTTTGTCTTCCTGGCTTCTTCCTCTTGTTCTCTCCCCTTCTTCCTCCTCCTACTTCTTTCTAGTCTGTCTGTCTGTCTGTCTGTCTGTCATAATCATCATCTTCATGTCATCATAATTTTCTTCCCCTGATTCATCTTCCTCTGTCCTTTTCAGATTCAAATTCTCCCCATGTAACTTTGGCTCACCCTGAACTCACTGTGTAGCTCAGGCTGGCCTTGAACTTACAGTGGATCATCCAGCCTTTGCTTCATAAGTGATGAGATTATTAGTGTGTACAAGCCCTCCCAGTATTGAGTCTGTGTTAATGAGGAGAATTCAGAGAAGTTTGAGAAAAACAAAATGATAGTTGGTAGGCCAACATCTGAAAACACTAGTCCTGTGAAGTTAATTCTTTGTCAGTGGGAGTAGATGACTCAAGGTAGCCACTGGCATTTTTTTTCTGTTCCAGAAGGAAGGGTTACTTTTACTTGTTAAGAATCAAAGAAATTAAGCTACAAGCCAGACTCCATTTTCTGTTGGGTCTTGTTTCCTGAAAGCCTAATGGCCTAGAACTAGACATGGGAATGACATTTCCCTCCACGGACTGGAGTTTACTCTGCAAAGACCAATTGCTGACCACGATAAAGTACCATTTGGTTGTTTTCAGGGGGAAATGCTGGCATCAATTACCGAGAATGGTACAAGCCGCTGGTGTGGTTTTGGATCCTTGTTGGCCTTGCCTACTTTGCAGCTGTCCTCAGTATGATTGGAGACTGGCTGCGAGTTTTATCCAAAAAGACAAAAGAAGAGGTAGGATCCCTTCCAACCGCCCACGAATGTCCTTGACAACCCTCATTGAGAAATGTCTACTTCTGACTCCACGAAAGGATTGCATGGCTTCTTTTATTTAGTTCCATTTATTTAGAGGCTAAGTTGAGTCCATAGTAGTTATTTCTAAATCTTTTAGTAGATAACTGCTTTAAAAATGTAAAGAAAAAATAGGAATAACAAGCGAGGGTGGATGGTGGTTTCAGAAAGAATTCGGTTGCCTGTGTCAGCAACCACATGGGAGACTTCATGAACTCGTGGAGAGCCTGGGGAAGCTGGTTGGCACTCCAGGTCTCAGGGTCAGCATGAGGATGGCCTGTTGGACACCACCAGATGAAAGTCATTGAACAGTGCCCAGCCATGGGGAAATAGGCTCAAGGGGTCCTTTCTGTATATATCCCCCATGTCCTTGTATATATCCCCCATGTCCTTGTATATATCTCCCCATGTCCTCTCCCCCACTGTCAGATCCTCAGACTTTTATTCCTGTTGCCAGTTACCTGCAGTCTTTACGCATAGAAGTATATTTGAAACTCAAAGGCAAGAGAAGGAAGACAGAAGGAAAGACACATAGGGCATTCAAAAATAATCAGTTTTTGGCAAAGAGAGGAAGATAAGTAGGAGGAGAAAGAGTAAAGAAATGAGAGAACTCGACAAGAGAGGGACAGACAGTCCATCTAAGGACAGCTGCACAGTCCATTTGGTAAAAAGGGACATAGGAGCTGGGTGAGCTCCCCTACCCCCACCCCTTCTTCAATTCCTGGGCTTTCAAATTCACCTTCCTGGCTTGTGTAAACATTCCCAATGCCATTCCAGCCTGATTACCCAGAGAATGCCCTGCTGAATGTTGGCTTTAACAAAAGAAGGGACAGCAGAAACAGACTTTTTTTCCCTCTTTTCTTTTATTGGGTATTTTCTTTATTTACATTTCAAATGTTATCCCCTTTCCTGACTTCCCCTCTGAAAACCCCCATCCCATCCCCCATTCCCCTGCTTCTGTGAGGGTGCTCCCTCACTCAGCCACCCACTCCTTCCTGTCTCCCCACTCTGGCATTGCTCTACACTGGGACATTGAGCCTTCACAGGACCAAGGGCCTATCCTCCCATAGATGCCCAACAAGGCCTTCCTATGTTACATATGTGGCTGGAGCCCCTCCATGTGTACTCTTTGGTTGATGGTTTAGTCCCTGGGAGCCCTGGGGGGGGTTCTGGTTGGTTGGCATTGTTCTTCCTATGGGGTTGCAAACCCCTTCAGCTACCTCAGTCCTTTCTCTAACTCCACCATTGGGGACCCCTTTCTGAGTCCAATGGTTGGCTGCGAGCATCCACCTTTGTTTTTGTCAGAATCTGGCAGAGCTCTCAGGAGACAGCTATATCAGGGTCCTGTCTGCATGCACTTCTTGGCATCCCCAATAGTGACTGGGTTTGGTGACTGCATGTGGGATGGATCCCCATGTGTGGCAGTCTCTGGATAGCCTTTCCTTCAGTCTCTGCTCCACACTTTGTTTCCATATTTCCTCCTGTGAGTATTTAGAAACAGACTTTTCTAAATGCTAAATCTTGAGTCATTTGTCTCTCTAGGGAAGCAGGATGTCACATAAGCAACCAAGATATTTGGTGATGAATCTCCAGCAAAACTTCACTTCCTAAGAAAGTATTTTAGGTGGACTTTGGTGGGAAATACCCTTTTCCTGCACCTTAACCAGGGAAATACGGTATCAGGTACCTTGGGCCTTCCTCAGCACATGGTCGTAGAATGGCTCCAATAGAGGATGACAAACTGTCCCAGTTTGCCCAGGACTTAGGGGATTTCCTTGGGCACAGGACTTTTATCTTTCTCAATACCTCAGAGATTGAACCCTGGGGCCTTGCACATGCTAGGCAGGTGCTCTGCCCTTGAGTTCTATTCATATTTCGTGAACAGAGGTATTGGAAAGACGGGAAGACAAAGGTTTGCTGAGCGTTGACTTTCTGGCTGAGTTAGGTGTGGTCTTTAATGTCATGCAATTATAGAGGCTCCATGAGACTTCATGTGAGAAAAATGGGGCCATACAGTGACACACACACACACGAGAGAAGGAGAGAGAAGGAGAAAGGGAGAGGGGGGGGGAGAGGAACCCAGATCCATTCTCCAAATGTTATCATCTACCTCTACTCAGCTCTAATTTCTCAACCCTAGGTGCTTCCTAAGCTCTCCCTCCTACATCAGTCAGTTGCTACACAGTCTGACATGGGTGTCTATTTGGGTTGTAGGAAGCACCAGAGAAGGTGTGGTGCTTTGTCTCTTTCCCTGGGAGATGATCTCCCCCTTGTCTCCCACAGAGATAGCCTCCCTCATGGGACCCCTAAGGGTTGTGGGTTCTGAGAAGTCTAAGACGAGAGGAATTTCTTAGTTTGCTTTGCTTTTCCACCATGTCTAGGTGGGTGAGATCAAAGCCCATGCAGCTGAATGGAAGGCTAATGTCACTGCTGAGTTCCGGGAGACGAGACGACGGCTCAGCGTTGAGATCCATGACAAGCTGCAACGGGCAGCCACCATCCGAAGTATGGAGCGCCGGAGACTGGGATTGGACCAGAGGGCCCACTCACTGGACATGCTTTCCCCCGAGAAGCGCTCTGTCTTTGCAGCCCTGGACACAGGCCGTTTCAAGGCCTCATCCCAGGAGAGTATCAACAACAGACCCAATAACCTACGCCTTAAGGGGCCAGAACAGCTCAACAAACACGGGCAGGGCGCTTCTGAGGACAACATCATCAACAAGTTTGGGTCCACCTCCAAACTCACAAAGAGGAAAAACAAAGATCTCAAAAAGACCTTACCTGAGGATGTTCAGAAAATCTACAAAACCTTCCGGAATTACTCTCTGGATGAAGAGAAGAAAGAGGACGAGACAGAGAAGATGTGTAACTCAGACAACTCCAGCACAGCCATGCTGACAGAGTGCATACAGCAGCAAGCTGAGATGGAGAATGGAATGGTACCCATGGACACCAAAGACCAGGGGCTGGAGAACAATTCTTTACTTGAAGACAGAAACTAAATGTTAAAGACACTGGAGCTGGACTAAGTGTTGTCTTGTTTTTGTTTGTTCTTGTTTTGTTTTGTTTTCTGTCTTGTTTTTGTTTTAATATTCACACTGAGACACGTGCCTTAAATAGACTTGTTAGTCCAAAATTACATAGCATTGAATATATTTCACTGTGCCATACACAACTGAAAGCTTGCTCTGCCAAAATGAGTCAAACAAGACCTTTGTTTCAAATAGTGGTGGCAGGACCCATGGGAGCATTTGCACAGGTAGCAGGTGTCGGCTATTCCTGTGAGGGGAGTTCCAATGGCAGTGCTATAGTCTCCTCACACAGTGCCACCCTGGCATGGTACACAGGCAAGGCAGCTTTCCCTCAGACCAGCCTCTGAGAGGACAGGTTTGACTTTTGAATTGAGTCTCCTTTCCCCAACCAACCCTTAGTGATAGGTTGTGCACAGAAGGGGTGGCTGTTTGCGAGGGACCTGGTGACTCTAGCAAGGGTTTGAGTGGACATTTTGACAGGCCACGTGCAGAACACCTACTCCGAAATGAATGTCCTTGGGACCCAAGAGTACCTGGGAAACTGTTCAGAGCACACATATTTTATAAGGTGCAATTGCTTTTCTCATTAAAAAAAAATCACAGACACATCCCACTGTGGATATCTCCTTAACCAATGACAGACGTCCACTGAACTTTATCCTCACGGGATATGTAATGCAGGCGGGCTCGCAAGCTTTGGTGAACACACCGCCTCAGCCTCTGCCTCGTTTGGAAGGCAGATCATGCATTTTCTTCAGTGGGTGTGAAGGTAAAAAAATAAACTGATTTTGGAACATTCATACTCACTTTTCTATGGGAACTTTAATTATAACTCGTTTTGATAGGAGGGCGGAAATACCAAAATTATTGCCTTTGCATGATACCAGTGGCTTGTTGTTCTGTCTAGCTGCTCCTAATTTTTTTTTAAATAAAGATAAAAGTAGACATCTTGCATTTGTGAGACACACCGAGGAGGACCATGGCATCTTTCCATCTCAGGGCTTCCTGTCCTTTTGGGTGTCTTAGAGTAGACTTAGCTATGGGACTCAATCTTGCTATTTCCGAACAAAAGGAAAAGGAATCGCTCACCAAACCCTTGGAAGATTGAAATGGTTTAAGCTCTTTGCAGCTTAAGTGCCATTAATGCATTTAAAACCGTACTGAAGAGGAAGGTTTAAAAGATTTCATCTTGTTCTTGTGTTTTCTGATGCCTTTATCAATTTCATTGTATGACTATGTTTCATTATGTCTTTACTAAGGGAACACATCCTTCCCTACCTATTCACCCCACACCTGTCAATCACCAGAATGCTAACTCCCTCACCATTTCTAGGCAGGCAATGGTCAACATGAGACCAGAAAGGAGAAATTCATAGTAGGCCTTATCTCTGCCGTGGATGCATCAGCTTTAATCAGATTTGGCTGCATGCTGGTTCAGCTAGGGCCTCCTGCACTTAAACATTTGAATCCTGTAACATGAGGAAACTGCTGGTTATGGGTCTTCAAGACTCAGTACCACCTTTGGGGATTTTCATGGAATTTTCCTATAACTAATTAACAGAGCATATTTAACAAGAGATCACACACAGCACAAGTGGAGACTTCCAGAAACCGTCTACCTTTTTCTAACCGAGGGTAAATTATGTCCACTGCCTCTTTGACTGATGGTACTATGGAAGATTCATGTTCCCTGCCCATTTCCCTGAAATGTACTGTCCAGCTGTCCCCTTCTTGGAGCACTGAAGCCTGTTTTCCAACTCAGTGAAACCTTCAGGATCTTGTTAATTATTTGAGAAGTCAAATAGGAATCACTATGGTGAGCCCTTTTCTGTTCAGGATTTGTCTGGGATCCCTCCATCAGATCACATAGTGCTGGAGACTTGGACATTATGACATGGATGCTGGGTTTCTATCTTGGGAAGGGTCCAGCCTGGCTCACTGGGTTTTAAGGAACAGGGAGAAAAGTGGGACTTCTCTATTCTGATGAGTTTCCTGATGAAACTGCACATGGATCTCACCCATTTTCCGTTGTATGGTACCGTGGCACATCTTCATTGTTGTGTTAAAACTGCAGGCACTAGATCTGTGTCTGGGAAAGAAGCATCCCTGCCTTTTGTTCTGTGCCTTTTGTGGACTTGGCACTGACTTTGGGCATTTTAAGGCACTCATTGAAGCCTCAGTGGGAAGTATTTACAAACCCTTTGTATAGACGAGGGCACAGACTCAGGGAAGCTAAGCGACTTACCAGTAGTGCACAGCAAGAATGTGGTAAGAGTCTGCTCTTAGTTTTGCTTATGATGTCCATGACATGTACCCTTGTGACTGAGAGCGCTTGTGTGTGTGTGTGTGTGTGTGTGTGTGTGTGTGTGTGTGTGTGTGATTGTATGCGTGCACATATCTTACAAGCTTCATGAGCACAGTTGACAGAAGTGACGGTCAGATTTTTTTTTTACCCTTAAGAGGGAGCAAAATTTGGGGATAAAGCTGTCCTAAAAGTTTGCCCCTGAAGCTATCTACCGCATGCTTCTGGCTTCGGGATGCTGTAGAAAGCACCTTTTCGTATTGCTGGAAATGCCCCTCCAAAGCACTCCTTTGCACTTTACTCGATTTCCTTGCCAGAACTCTTCATACAGCAAGAACTAGACAGCTCAGAAGTCTTAGATGCGTATAATCAACCAAATGGAACAGGTACATGAGTCAGTGTGTGCACGGATGTATTCGCGGGAATTGAACCACAGTAATACTGAGACTCAAACATAACCTTGGGTCAAGAGTGTGAAACCCATTCCCAGAGTTGGATAAAGGTTCTAAACGATGTCAAAAAGAGCCTCAACCCAGATTGTGTATGTGGACAAAGTGCTCCAAATGCTTCATGATGGGAGCGAGAGAGGTTTCATTTCCTGTGTGCATGCTAACTAAGCCTGAAGGTGTTGCTTGTTTGGAAGTTACTGGAATGCTACCCCTGTAAGCAGGGGAGCAAGCAGTATGCAGAACAGGCACAAGAAGACAGCTGCTACATTTACATACAAACACAGGCTGGCCTACCCTTTCCCCTCAGTAACCCTTGCCTCTCTCTTAAGCCCAGAATAAATGTATGGATGTTAGATATGGAAAGAGCACATGGTTGGTATCTTAGGGGGGCGCTTTTGTGCTTGTTTGACGGCAGCTGAGCACAGAATTGTTCTCTTGTCTGGAGGTTTACTAGTGAGAGCTAAGGGACAGCTTGGAGAGGCTAATATATATATATATATATATATATATATATATATATAATTATATTATATAGTATCATATCATTATATATATATATATATAATATATATACAATATATTCTGAGACCTAACTCAGTAGTGATTCACTCTAGCAGTTTTCAGTTTGGCTATAGGGATGTGCAATGTGTAAATGTGTGACACGTGTGGTGCGAAAGGGGTCGTCCCTGGCTTGTAATTCAGGTATCTGGGACCACTATTGCTTGAGCTCTTCCACACCCCGAGCCCGTGCACACAGGCTCACTGTTTTCCCTGTTCCTCACCTGCACACCAAGGGAGCGGAGCACAGGTGATCACCAAGACCTTTTTCCAATTGTACAGTTCTCTGAGAAGACATTCCCTAGTCCATGAGTTAATCAAAAGATTATTAAGTTGGATTTCTGCATATTGATTAATGGCCCCATTCCCACCCTCGGTGTTTGTTTTCTGTACGGTTGACGGAGACCAGACAGATGTATTTGAGAGACTGCTGTCCAAATTAGGAACACACCCTACATGGGCCCTATCCACTACCATCCCAGCCCTTAGCACACTGTTGCTCTGCGCAGCACACAATGCAGGGGGCTCCTTTTGTTTTGTGTTGCAGTATGCGGGCGGGGTCATCAAGACAGTGGTTTAAGGCTAGTCAAAAGAATTGTAAGCCCTTGCTATCTGCACTTAGTTGTACTAAATGTTCCCTTGACCGCATTGTGAATTCCTGTCCTTCCCCCCTCCCTCCTCCTGGTGAAAGTCATACACGAGTAGGGAATGACTTCTCAGGTTCCACGGGGACAATCTCATGTGGGAGGTTCTAGTTGTGCTAAGGATTAGCAAAGAACCCTTAAACCCTCCCCTGGTTGGTTCCGAGGCCTCATTTCCTGGGGTGTCAAAGCTTCTGCGTAACTATGTGTGAGTGTGGTCTGGGGCCGGGGTTCTGGCTGAAGCACTCGTGGCTCACTGGACTGCTAACCATCCAGCGGGCAGAGTGGTTTCAACATCAAGACACTGCAAGGAAAGGCAGAGCAAGCTCCACAAAGCTTCTCGCTAAAAGAACACGAGCCCTACTGTCTTCTGCCTCTTGGCTTTCTGTGTTTTGCCAATGCTTCATGTCTGGGGGGGGGGGTCTGTCTCACTGTTAGGATACAGGTGTTTGCAAAGACAGGAGGCTGAGGCTGGGCATGGGAGGCCTCTGCTGATATAGCATAAGAACTGACTTATTAATAATGGCCCCCAAAAGACACACAACTGAGCTCTAAAACAAAGGTCACTGTCATTTGGCATTTCGAGGGCTGTTGGGTCTGCATCCAGGGTGACTCTGATAAAGCCCTGTACTCTGTCCCCGTGTGGGAGCTATGTGACACCACACTGTGACCTTTCCCTGCTCCATGTACTTCTTGGTCCGTCCATGTGGGTAGATCGAATGACATCAGGTATAGAGAAGTGAGAGGTGTCTCTGACTTACTGGGTGTGGTTATCATTTTCACGGGTGCCGGAGATTGGGGGCCCCCCTTATGTTCTTTGTCCTTAAGTTCTTTGTTCTCTGTCCTGTGTGTTACAAAAAAAAAAAAAAAAAAAAAAAAAAAACCTCCGAGAAATTGCAGTCCTTCAGCATTGTCTGTCCCGTGTGTGGGGCTCTAGCTGGAAGGGAGATGCCTAGATGGAATATGCAAACTACTGCAGATGCTAACCTCTGTTTCCTATCTGTCCCAGAGCAGCAGGCAAGGGACCCAGTCATGACTGACCGTAAACCCATGTGTGGAGATGTTTTACATTTTTTTTTTTTGGTAAGATTTCATGGTGCTTTTTTTTTTTTTAAGGCATTTTACAGTTCATGTGTTGGGGGACATTTCATATTGTTCTTAGAAGGAGAGGTGGGAATTTGCTTGTAACATTTCAATAAGCTGTGCTGCTATTGCCCTTATTTGAAGATGTAATTTTTTTTCAATGATGGAGAACATTGCAACAAAGACCTTCTGGAAGATCCAATCTAATGTCTGTCCTGTTTTCCTTCCTTTTATGGGGATATGTGTGCGGTTCATAGTGGCTGAATCCCGTTCAGGGTCACGGGATAGCTCCTTACCTCGCTTCGGCTCCATCAGCATATTGTCCTGTGTTCATGAGCACGGAGCTGGCTGAGGAACCTACTGTCTGGAGGAGCCCAGAACCCCTCAAGGAAAGGAATCTAACAAGCCAGCATTTTGGCTGTGCTCTTAGATTCATTTTTCTACCTTTTATTTCCATTGCGTGTTGCTGGGGGTTGGGCGTCAGGTTAAACTCCATTTTGTGTGTGAAAAACTACATTTGGGTATTGTAGTCTGCTCCTGTGAAAGGTGCGGCTTCTCTGCTGAAGCCACTGCAAGGTACACCGATGTGCTCTTCCTTCATGTGTACACCGGTATGCTCTCCCTGCATGTGTACACCGGTATGCTCTCCCTGCATGTGTACACCCGTATGCTCTCCCTGCATGTGTACACCCGTATGCTCTCCCTTCATGTGTACACCGGTATGCTCTCCCTTCATGTGTACACCGGTATGCTCTCCCTGCATGTGTACACCCGTATGCTCTCCCTTCATGTGTACACCGGTATGCTCTCCCTTCATGTGTACACCCGTACGCTCTCCCTGCATGTGTACACCCGTATGCTCTCCCTGCATGTGTACACCAGTAAGCTCTCCCTTCATGTGTACACCGGTATGCTCTCCCTTCATGTGTACACCGGTATGCTCTCCCTACATGTGTACACCGGTATGCTCTCCCTGCATGTGTCTCCCGTGGTGGTGGCCGTAGACGGGACACCTATCAGGTACTAGGTGGTCTACTAACAGTTGACAAGCATCCATCCCAGTTAGCCTTCCAAAGAAAAACATATCAACATTTCATAAGTGACCACTTTGAGCCTCTGAGATAATTAACAAGCTACCTCCCACCAACTCAATCAGCCATCAACCCGAGTCGCTCTAGGTTGTGTAAGGCATGGGATATGCTTTTTTTTTTTCAGTAAAGGTGGCATGATCTTTTCATACCTACCTGCCCTCCTTCTTTTCCCTCCTGGTGAGGAAGAAATGCTATGACGTCAAAGGTATAAACTGTTAGCTGGAGTAAGACCAACTAACTGGCTTCCACGTTAGTCGAAGTCAAAATCAAGTTTAGGTCTGCTAGTCATTGCTGGTCAGGGACAGGTCTAGTCCACATTTTATTGTCTTTTTGGGCCCACCACAGTGCATAGCACATGCTAGGATCTCACTGATTTCTTTCAAATATGCAGCCCAAATAGGCCAGTTGATCTCCTTGGCTTTTAGGATAAAATCCAAAAATATGGTCTACCAGACCCGCCATGATGTCATGTCTCTTTTTTTTTTTTCTTTTTTTTCGGAGCTGGGGACTGAACCCAGGGCCTTGCACTTGCTAGGCAAGCGCTCTACCACTGAGCTAAATCCCCGACCCCGATGTCATGTCTCATTACAAATCAATCTGCTCTGCCTCCATTATGAATTACTTTCAAGCTCCTCAAATGGCCTGCTCCATTTTCTCTCTCCAACTTTCTAGACCTGGGGTCCTTCCAGGAGTCATCTCCACTTGAATCACGTCTTCCAGTCCTATCTGGCAGGTTTGAGTTCCTTGGCTGAAGAGGTATTCCCCCAAGAAATCTTTTTTTAAGTTTCCCCAACATCTTGGTGCAAGTTCCCTGCCTTCAATCCAACTTGATCCTTCCTCAACGGGATGTTTGCTATACTGGTTTTTAGCTGATGGTCGTCCCCTTGCCTGTTTAATTACATGACACACTCTTGGGCTAAGGGTTCTTTCTGCCATTCTCATTTCCAGCACTGCACAAGGTCGTTAACACAGACACTTAAGACAGCAGGTCAGTTTAATTATTATTGCTGAGCGTATTTTCATCCTTCAAAGAGGATTTAATTTTTCACGAATTGGAAGGACACCTGGAGTCAAGAGTGATAGTTCAAGTCATTTCCCCCCAATTAATATCATTTTGGGAAAGCCAAGCTCACCTATAAAGAGTTGTTTGTTTTATTTAAAAATCGAATTCCAAAGCCGGGCAGTGGTGGTGTACACCTTTAATCCCAGCACTCAGGAGGCAGAGGCAGGCAGATCTCAAGTTCAAGACCAGTCTGGTTTACAGAACACATTCCAGGACAGCCAGAGCTACACAGAGAACCCTATCTCAAAAAAACCAAAACAGAAAAACAAAGAAAAAAAACATATCTAATTCCAAAGTTTTAATCACAGGCGGTGATTGAAATAATTAGACCAGAAAGATGACTACCCTGAAGACCAGCTCACTCCTAGTCTTTGGATACTGGCAATGTCCATTTAAAAGTCTATTGCTATAGAGTGAACTGGAACTGACATGTACACAGGGACTAAGATGTTATGCTTTCTGGGGATATCAGCTCATGCCTGTGCCTGAGGAGGTGGTCCTCATCAACCACACATTTTCTTCCTTTCCCTGTGAATCTGGGTGTATTCTTAGAATCTATATTAAGATTATAGTCCCGAGTGGTGGTTCTCCAAACTGCTGTGGTGACCCTTGCATGTCTTTGAGAAACCTTCAGGGGTTTCATGAGGTCTGAACTATTTCCGGCACAGTATAAGGACAGCCTTTGCCTCTTGCTTATTCTCGTTTCCCCCCATGAGAGTACACTTCATAACAACTGACTAGCACCAGCACTGGCACATGGGCAAGGTAATCTGGTACCTTCTTATGAGCATAATTGTTTTCCAAAATGACAGCAAAAGGGCTTGCATTTCTTTGAGTATAAGAAGTGGTGAGTGTTGTTCTTCCTGTGAAGTTTCTATCTCCCGGGGTCTTCTCAGAGACTGAACCATTAACCAAAGGCCATTACCTGGGCTGGACCTAGCCACCTCCTGCTCACATATGTAACAGATGTGCACTTCAGTCTTCACATGGGTCCCCTAACAATTGGGAGTGGGGTCTGTCCCTAAAGCTGTTGCCTGTCTGTGGAATACGTTCCCCTAACTGGGCTGCTTTGTCTGGTCTCAGTGGGAGAGGATGAGCCAAGCTGTACACAGAGACTTGATGTACCAGGGTTGGGGGATACTCAGGGGTGCCTCTACTCTCTGAGGAGAAGAGGAGGGGGAGGGAGGGACTTTGTGAGGGGGGAGTGGGGTGGGAAGTTATATGGAAGAGTTTGGAGGGAAGAAAAGGGAGAAAAAGGTGCCAGAAATAATACTTTCATAATAATTCAAATTTCAGAATAATAATTTCAAAGGGCTTTCTGCTTGTCCTCAAGAGTAATGGATTTCAGCTGAGACTACAGATTTGTTCTTCCGGGCCTTCCCCAGTTGCTCCTGGGAGAAATTCAAGGCACTCTCTTTCTTAGCTACTGTGTAAGCTACAGGAAGAGACTTTCTAGATGCTTCTCTGGTACTCCTAAAAGAGATTAAACAGCCTTTCTGGTGATACCTTGGTTACAATAACCCCATTCCTTGTTTCCCATATATAGTCCATTTCTAGAGGAGCTATCTTTCTCTTGTTCAAGGGCTTTGTTTAGGACACAGGGGAAAAAGTTTAAAAGATGCCATAAACCACAGCATTGAGCAAAAGGAGTCGGCAGAGTCCTAGCAGAAGAGAGCTCGGATTTGCCTGAACCAGAGGGCAGGTTGCCATGCGTGAGGAGCCTGGGACAAAGGGCTCTCTGGTTCAGGCAAATTCAGTCTTTTGATAAGTTTCTGGAGTTAGAATACTGACCACCATGGTATGTTTACCCTGGCCACATTTATGAACTTGCAGCAACCATGGGAGCCAAAATAGTGTAACATACTTGGAACAAACAAAAAATAGTAGTTTAAAAATGCTAAAACATACCCAAGTGTGTTCATTAAAAAAATTATGATCTTTATTCCCCGGATGTTTTTTGAATTTGAGAAGGCAGACAGGTCAGCATTCTTTGAGTCCTTTATGCAACATATTTCAAATTTCTGTAATTTCAAGACGTTTCTGTTCTGATATATAAAAAGCCGCCAAGCACGTGCACACGCTACTTTTAAGAAAGCATTATCTTCTTACACACACAATGGAACAGCCATGTTTACCAAGTGATCCCGGCTCATTCGGAGTAAAACTTTTCCTTCACTTTTAATGTGCTAAAGCCTCGATCTTTGAAGGTGCAGTCACCTGCACTTTCACTAGTTGCTTACATTGGTAGGCAATCTTTGAATTAGTTGTAAATGTTTTAAGCAGAAACAGTAGCAGGCCCTTTTTAAAGTGCGCTCACCCTGTAGAGGGGAACTATGGAGAATACTAATATCCAACCTCAACTGTAAGTGGAGTAGGGACAGACAGGATGGCGCATGATGCCAGCATAGCTGACAGTTTTAAGTTTATCTTACTTTTATTTTAGAGATTATCATCACAACATTTCTCCCTTTCCTCTCTCTAAATCCTCTCATTACCTCTCCTTGTGCTCTTTCAAAGTCATGGCTTCTTTTTCATTAATCGTTATTACATTTCAATATTTTACCTAGAATATTCCCCTATGCCTTCAAGCATGTCCTTTAAATGTTAAACATCTTTAAAATGTTGCTTTTTTGGGGTCCACTGGAAAAGGAAAGTAATGAGCCACTTTCTTAGGTCCATGAGTGGATACAAATCCAAAACAATGTCTCTCATTTCCCAGGGCTGGAGGAGGAGAACTAACTAACAGCAGTGGTAACTGGTTCAAGTTGCACGAGCCAGCTATGCGTTGAACATTTATGGAGCCCTATCCTATATGAGGCCTAGGAAAAGGGACAGGGACATCGTAGCCACATGGTGTACCCTTCAAATTTGACTGCACCAAGGTGGTCAGAGCAAGCTTCCTGGAAGAGGAAGTCTCCTGAGACGGGGCAGGACCTGCTTGGGAGCAGAGGAACTCGAAGAGTTCCAAGATATGATCCTTGTGTAATTAAATATGTGTAATTAAATAAAAAGTGTGCCGGGATACTGCAAATATTGTGAATGTATCCTCTATTGCTATAAACTATTTCCTGTGAAGAAAGCAGGGAGGCTAGCAAGGCTGGAAGTGCACCACAGAGGCTAAACCAAAGTGAAAAGACAAAGAAGACCAGCACCACTGGCCATGGGTCACGCCTGGAAATCTAACTCCTTTTGAAAGCATGGACAATTGATTAACATACAAACATCAGTGTTCCTTCTCTCTGCAAGTGTCTGCCCCTCCCCCCAACCTCCTTCTGTCTCCAGTGAAAGAGAGAGATACCACGTTCTGTCTTAATTTCCTCTAGAAAGGAATATGGTGGCTGGAGTCATCCTGGCTTTTTATGTCAGACAAACAGAGGATTTCCCCTGATTGTGAGCAGACTTGGAACACAGCACTGGGAGAAACATGTTTTCCCTTGGGTCGGAGGACAGGACACAGAGCATTTGGCCCTACACTTTGTGCAGTGCCATGAAGTGAGAAAATGCATCATCAGCTTCTGCAGATGGCCTCCAGGGTCATGGCCACTCGCTCGCTCATCAGCAGGGATCCCAGCCCAAACCGTCTACCTACACACATACAATCTCCCATCACTGTAGGGATGATGATTCTGAAAACGGGCGTTAAGATGATTTACAGAAAGGGCTTTTCTATTTCTGCATACACACCCAGCCCTTTTCACTTTCTTGTGTGTGTGTGTGTGTGTGTGTGTGTGTGTGTGTGTGTTAAGTGGTTCTTCTTGACTTGTATCTGTATTTCAGTGTTTCTGAGGCAGAAGCGAGAGAGGATTGCTATGCTGTGAATATGTGTACCATTCCAGCAGCTAAAAAACCTTTTCCAAAAAGGTGCCTGCGAGGCAGGCTACTGTAACTGGGCATCAAGAACACCCACAATAAACTCTTACTGTCTTATAGCTTTCTGCCTTAGTAGGTAGTTATAAAGGCAGTCTGAGAATACGTCCCAGAGACTGAGCAAAGTTTGGGTGAATGGGCCAGAATTTGGGGATTGCCTTGATGACAGGCAAGAGACCCAATCAGATGTATAGCCAAACCAGGTTGAAGACCCTGACTTCATGTCCAGCAGGCCTGGCTACTCTCTGGGAAGTCAGCTACATATCCGTTTTCTCTCTTCTGTAAGCTCCCTTCCCTGGTTTACATCTGCAGGAACTGGAGTGCAGGCAGAACCAATTCTCTGTCTTTACGTGGACGCATACATCCCAAAAAACTGGCACGTGTGCAATGAGGAAAGGGATAGAGAAACCCTAGTTCCCTCCTTTCCTCTCTTCTCTCCTCTCCCCAGACCTACAAGAAACTCCTGGAAGAAATTAGCTCTAAGGAAGTCACAGTACGTTGGCTGAGCAGTTTGAATGAGCCTGGTAATATCACAAGGCATGAAGCCCCTTGGTCCTTGGACAACGCCCACCCCCACTCCCACAGCTGTTTGCTACCTGCTGATCCTAACTAAGGCCAGGGAAGTGGACAGGGATGGGAGAAAAGCAGAAACAATGTAACAGGATTCTGTCTCTTTATTCTCTCAGATGCCTGAATGACTTGTGGGGCATCCTATTAGCATAAAGGTAAAAGGAAAAAAAAAAGACAGGCAAAAACATCTACAAGAAGGCAAAGGAATCCAGCCATTCTGGGGAACCAAAAAAAGTAAAAAATAAAAAATAAAATTTCCTTAGCTTGGCAGATAAAAATAACAGAAGCGAAGAGAAAAAAGGCAGGATCCAGAGAAGAGAGGGCATCAGGTCAGAGATACGTGGGTAGGGGCAGGAGCTAAGTAAAAGGAAGACTCCTCTGGGTAACAAGAGGGACAGGAATATGGCTTACTTGGTCCTGACCCAGACGCAAAGTAGACATGTCAAAAAGTAGGCACCCCTCCCCCAAGCCTCAATAGGGGCAGGTTCTGAGCAGTTAAGAAGTTTGGGAAAGATGACTTCAGAAACAATCTAAAGCAGTGGTTCTCACTGGGCGTCTCGGTCCCTTCTTGGGGTGGAGTGGGGCCAAACAGCGGCGCGTTCCCAGGGGCCACCTAAGACCATCGGAAAACACGTTTCCTATAGTCGTAGGAACTGAGACACTGCTCCTTTGTCTCCAGGAGGATCCACTCACATGCGAATGGGTACCCCGTGTGCTGACATCATCGCGGCAAACCCATCACACAAACCCTGAACAATTACAGGAGGTGTATGTGACGTACTTAGGAGGAACGGAAGCACGTGTAGAGAGCAGCTCTACTGGGTTGAAAGCGCAGTATTGGAAGTAAAAACAATACTTCACAAAACAGAATTCCCAGGTCAGTGTAAAAACCGAGAACTGAAAAATCAACTACTGCAATAAATAAATAAGTAAACAAATAAATAAGATAAAAAAAAGAAAATAAAAAAAAGAAAATAAAAAACAAAACAAAAACCTGTACCGTGGAGATTTAATCTGGATGCTGATTGGTCTTTTTATGTGGTTAATGCGAATACTGCCACCTTGTGATAGTCACAGGTATGTAAAAACAAACAAACAACAAAAAACCCAGAATAGTAAATCATAGGAAAATTTAAGGAACTGCATTGATCCAGTTGTGTCATGTGGCTTCTTCTGCTTTATTAATAAACCATCCCACGACAATGGATCATGTAGAGAAGAACATTAAGAAAACATAGCAAGGTTCCCCGCCCCCCCCCCCCCCCCGTATGGTTTTACCTCGATAGTTACAAGAAATGAGAAACTGCAATGCTCTATTTGTTGTGAAGTTCTAACAGCTGACTCTATAAAAAGCTGAAGAAAACCTAAGAGTGCAATTTCGACAGCAAACATTTGGAGCTTGGCGGGCAAGGATCCCAACTATTTTAGAAGCAAAGCTGACAGACTCGAGGACGCCAGACCTCAAACTGGTGGCCAGCGCCACAAACAAGAGGTAGCAGCCATTAGAGCTTCATAATTTAGACTCTAAAGTGAGAAGGCTCACCACCACCCTACCCCTGTGTCAAATCACATCCAATTGAAAGGACCCAAAGGGAACTTAGTTGAAGAGATTAAGGAGCGCCTTCAAGAAGAAAAAAAAAATGGGCAGAGAGGTGCCATGACCCGTCTTCTACCTGGGTTTGCAGCAGCCATCATTCCGCTGTGCCCTTAAGTAGGTGGCTTCAACATTGTCAGCCCTTCCTGGGGTCTGAGAGAAAGCAGCCTACCCAGCAATATTTGAAAGCCGGTGGGAAACCCACTTGACTCTTACTGGAGCATCTCGAAGATTGGAGGCCAGATACCATAAGTATCTTCAACTTGGTTTTAACTCAAACTATCACAAGCTGTTCGAAGGCAGCCCGGGGACAGACACCATCAGCAGCACTAAGTTATATGCTAAACCCAAGAAATATGTCATACTCGATACTTCCACACACACAGCTCCCATCTGTCAGAAGCAAGACAACCACACTTGTTTGCAGTTACCAAACAGGGAGGCAAATTCAGAGAAATGTTTAGTGACTTTGTCCTAGTTACAAAGCAGGTCTTTGCCTCTGTGCCTGTCTTGGTGGTGGCTTCATGTATTATGTCCTGAAGAGAACTGGAAGATCAGTGGGCCACTAGAGGACAATGTGACTCTCCACTAAAGGCCGGATTGTTATGGTCCTGAGGGTTTCTTCCCAGGGTTTGTATCTTTAAACCTAGACTCCTGGGTATTTTCTAACAATAGAGAGCCCCTCCCAAGACATCATGAAGGCAATTAGAGAAAAATAGGTGGCCTCCTAAGAGGAATTTTTACAAGATTCAGACAGAATTTCCTGGGCTAAATCTCCAAGAAGCTGCGTATGTGAATCCCTTGAGTACATAGTAGTTGCATATCTGCACAAAACTAGTGATTAGTATTAAATGTTAATGGTAGGCATTTATTTCCTCCCACTCTGGTTATTGTTATCCTTTCTGATAATGTATATGTGACACAATGGAAAAATATAGACATGCAACTGAAATTTGGTCATTATAGACGTTCGAGAGCCCATGTAGAGTTTACTTGGCTTTTACCCGGCAGTCTTTGAAGACTTGAGGCCAGACACGGAGACGAAAACAGAAAACATTCTTTTCTTTCTTTTTTTTTTAAAAAACCTTTTCCATCCGTCTTTCAACCCCAAAAGGAGCCAAAGAGTCTTCTAGCGTTTGCTGACTTATCAAGCCAACTGAGAAGACCAAGTTTGACCATGTCTCTAGTGAATAAAACCAAATGACTGCTTTCTGAGGGAGCGTGACTCGTCAGACATCACTCCTGTCAACAGTGAAGTCAGGCCTGGGCAGAAGATTCAGGCTGCATTGAACTTCATTTCTCACGTTCTTCCAGTTGTCAGTCTCCTGCTATGTGGCCCCCATACAGCCAACATCAAAGCCATGACATCGTGGAGAGGATGAGGGTTTCCTTCGGCAGGTACTGTCCCTTTGTCATTGGTGGTATCAAAGGAACCAGGATGTCTGAGCCCCTCCCCAGCCCCCTGCCCAACCCCCAGGACACTTGGATTATTTTCCTACAGACAAGCAGGCTGTCAAGTCCTGGCATTTGGGGACCCTTTCCTTCACCTGAAAGATGAGCGTCTGCCTGTGAACTACTCCAAGTTTATGTCTCTCCCGGGCCTCAGCTCAATGCTGAATTCAAAGTGAGGCTAAACTGGGGAGTTGCCTATGCAATGATGTGGTTGCAAACAGCACCGTGCTCTGCTGCTCATCTTGGAAGCCTGCCCCACCTCAGGGGCTGCCTGCCCTGGGTGCTGAAGGGGAATCAGCTCTCAGAGAGAGTCAGGAAACGACCTGGCTAGTTGCTTACATGTTAGCTAGTATGTGAGTAGCCCCACGTAGGCAGAGGTACGTGGGGGGAGAGGTGAAGCGATGCCTTGACTTTCCTCTTTCTGTTTTCCTATGTTCTGCCTTCTCAGAGGCAGTTAAGAGCGAAGGACGGCCCCCAGAGGCTTTATCAAAAAGGTTCAATCACATCCCAGGAAGCAAAGCAGCTTCTTGCTCCAGATGGGTTCTCTCTGTGGGGCAGCAGAGGTAGGGAGAGGCTCCTTTGCACTGACCCTCAGTTTTCGAGCTCCCTTTTCTTGCATGTTCCAGCTCTGCGTCCATAACTTTCCTGCATAGTCAGGGACTAGCCGCAAGCCCAGGGTTCCACTCTTGTACCTTGAGAGAGCTCAGCTGCAGATGGTATTGTCATGCCTCTCTTCTTTGGATACTTCTCAAGAACCCTTTTAAGCCATGCGTAGGTCTGTTTAGAAAACACACGTGGCCATGTCCTGATCAATTCTCACTGGAAGAGCTCCTTCCACTTGGTCTTGGAGTAAGGCTGGTATGAGATTTGGAAAATGGGGAATGTATTTCTGTTATGTTTAACAGATTGCACTGTGATTTGTGTGTGCTTTAGAATTCACTTCTGTGAGAAAGTTTTCTGCTTTCTTTTTTCTTTTTTTTTTAAAGTGTGCATATCGAGAGCCTTGAGGAATCTGGGAAGGGTAGGCAGTAGTGGTGTAGCACACCTGTGATAGAGGGTGCTAGGGGCCCCCACTCTGTGTGCCCTTCCTTCCTATGTTGTCCCCTTCTTACATAGAAATGACACTGCCACTTCACCATCTCCAGGTCAGGTAACGTACCCAAAAGGGTCTATTTCATAGATTCCTCCATGGGCAAAGAAAACCTATCCTTGCCAGTTATTGGATAATTAGAATCAAAACAACCAAGTTGATATTTGGGTGCCCTGTCTCATCAGCAGGACCGTGTCACCCTTCACCACTGCCAAGTGCCAGGTCCTTTCCCTCTCAGTGTCTGTTAGGGCACCTGGCCTGTCTTTCACGATCCCTTCATCCTTTCTCCTAACTCTCAAGAGTTAGCCATTGTAACTAGGCAATTCTATCTGTGGCAAAACTGTATGCTCCTCTGGCCCTGGTCCTCTGATGCTCTGTGGGCACAGTCCAGAGCGTCCCCTCAGAATGACTCTCTCACGCAGTACTCAACAATGTCTCCTTCATTTACTTTTCTGGATGATGGCTCTGGGCAGCTTCCAGTGTCCCCACCAGGCAGCCATGTGGCGTAGATGGCCAAGGATGAACGTCTAAGCCAAAGTCCAGGGAGGTGCTTAAGCCAGGTGTCAAAAGCGCAGCCACAAAGCCTGCTTCTGTCTTGCACACTATCTTGGGTAGCCTTCCAGGTCCTACACGCCCAAGCACACACAAATCTGGAAGGACTCCTCATCATTTAAGAATGGGTCTTTTTAACTGTAACGAATGTCCTTTTCTTTTGTGACCACAGGCTGGACCTCAGAAGGAGCAGAGAGAGAAATACCAATTCTTTCCCTAAGGCAAGTCTGGAGGAGGGGGATATAGAAGTTTTGATCCTTTTCAGTTTTGACTGAGAAGGGACTGAAGGGGGCGTGCATGATAATATGGTCTGACTCGACAGGCACCACTTAGGAGACTCATTGCAGGTCCTCCAAAGACCCCAAACTGCCTTTGTCATCGCCACAGTGTATTGTATGTCATTGTTGTTTGTATAGTTCTCCAGGACTTGGGCTGCTCCAACCCCCAGCCTCTTTTCGGGAAGACATTTTCCTAAAGATCTGTAATTCTCATACCGTTCAGCTGACCCAAGGCCAGCTTGGGGTGGGTGGGTGGGGAGGGTGCAGGGGGTAGGGTGGTGGACATATTTTTTGTGACATTGGTGTACCTAGGTTTCAACCATTGTCAAATGCTCGGGGGTTAGCGTACCCTTAAAGTGACAAAGGGGAATAAGAGAGAAAGGAGAGAGGGTAGGAGGAGAAAAGGGCACAGAATATGCATCTGTCAAGAGGTTGGAGGGGACGGTGACACACAAAGTGGTTTCAAACTTAGTAAGCAGCCTTGTAAAGGACAAATGGGTTTCAAGAGCAGCGCAGGAGAAGGCGATTGGCTGTTCATCGACTCCTTTACCCAACAAACATTTATTGAGTGCCTACTGGGTGTCAAGCATGGTGTTGCAAAGTGGAGGAAAGACACTTCTCTTTTCTACCTAAAGGAACCATGGTCTATTGAGGGTGAACACCACAGGGCTGACCAATGTCACAGACTGTGGCTGTTGTGACAACAGAGGAATGTCTGGGTGTGTGGGTGAGGGTGCCAGACGAAGAGGGAAGAAGTGAGGAGCCCTGGATGCATTTGTTTGGGGGCCTGGGGCTGGGTGAGAATTCCAGGCAGAGCAGTACTATGAGCTAGATAAAGTACAGAGATGCCATGAGCTGGGGTGGGCTCCCAGGATGAGCAGCTGCATGATTCCTAGAAAGGAAAACCAAGAGGACGTATGGGGAGGCAGCGGGTCTGGCCTCCTTAAATACAGTGTTGAAGGAACTCCCCCAGATCATGGGAATGCATGGACCAGGAAGGCTGGAACACAGAGGGGGGTCCAGCTAAGACTTTGTCTAAGAGCACAAACCCAGAACCACCTTAAGGGACAGCATGGTCCTGTCAGGAGGAAGGACATCTGACAACAGGGTGAAAGGGACCTTATTCACCCGAGACCTAAACTTGGTTATTTAAAACTTTGTCTCAGTGCCTCTTCTCAGAAGCTAATTTCCACCAGAACGTCTGAGATGTTAAGTGGTGGATTTGGGATGTAAGCTGTTTCAGTTTGCACTTCACCTCTAGCTGTACCTGTGATAGTTGGTTTTGCCCCAACTAGTCTCCCTTCTTCCCTTCCCTTTTACCTCTCCTTCTCTCTGCTCTCATTACCTCCCTCCCACCACTCTCACATCCCCATCTTTCTTTTGTCCTTCCCTGTGTTCAGCCTTGTCTCCCCTCCCCCACAGCAACCCCCCCATCCTCTCTTCTGTATAAATTGAATGTTCATTCCTAAAGCCCGTCTCATCTTTCTCATTGTGTGGACCCCCTGACCTATGTGTCTTTTAGTTCAGGTATAGGAGAGTTCCCCTGCATCCTTCATCCTTTTGAATGAGGTCAACCAAGCAGATCTTTGTCAGATCAATGAGAGCAGAAGAGAAAAGAAAAAAAAAATTTACAAAGATGCCTGAGAATGGGAGCTAGGTGAGAGCTCCTTGTTTGTTAGGGGGACTCTAGAGCACACCAGTGCAGAGAAATGCAGAGAGCAAAGTGGTGTAGCTTAATTGGGAACTAGATACTGAATCTCAAGTCGTCTCTCTATACAGCATCCACTACCATTCATTAGCTGAATGGTCCATTACAGAGAAAACATCAGTTTAGTCAGAAGTTATCCGTAAACATCCTCAACAGCAAGGAACAGCAAGCTCCTCCTCAGAGGCAACTCCTCGCTTCTACCTCTCTCTGGTAGCAGAGGTTTGTACTCCGTTTCATCGGGACCATGCAGGGGAGTGAGAAAAGTTCCCTGCCATAGAAGGTACCAAAGGGCAGAGTCACATCATGCTGGGAAGGGCCTTAAAGATAAACCTTCACATCCATCAGACACACTTTTCAAGTGTCCTGTTTGTCTGTCCTCAATGTATCCTGTGTGCCTTGAACACATCGATATATTGCTTCCACACGAATGTTGTGACTACTGAATTTTCTAGGAATTCTACAGCTTTTAGGGGGAATGCATCTTTCATTTGTCTGCCTGACACAGGGCCTGTTGCTGCTGTCCTTCCTGCCTTCTTGCCCTACCGCACAGCCTTTCCATTTTCTTTCTTTGCTGCTGTAGTCACTGGAGGTCTCCTGTGTGTTAGGCTGAGTGGCTACACTAATGAATACGTTTCCTGGAATCAAGCTGTGGAATGAGTCATGACTATGAGAGTCAGTGCTCACTTGGGATATGAGAACAGTGACGATTTGGGTCCAGTAACCACCAAAGCCTTGTTCAAGGAAGGGTGGGGGTGGGGGTGGGGGCGGGGGCTGGGGTGTGTTGCTACAGCAACTCACCTCTGCCAAAGTTCTATTCTGTTAAACTGCCACTTCAGTTGCTCCGTGTGGTCACATCCGCTCAAAGACACGGCGTCAGCTGTGTCTGGTGACACACCTCAGGTCTCAAAGTCAATATTGAATTTCTTCAAATCTCTGTCATATTTTTCTCTGCATGTGGTTTTTATGGGGTTTTCTCCCTCGTTCTTTGTGAATCTCCTAAGAGCTGAGTGCCAAAGGTACAGGGAAACAGGTAGTTTGTTTCCTAACAAACCCTGAGTAGAAAGTTAAAGACTGGGCTTTCCAGGAATCTCATTGGTAGTGAGCAAGGCCTGAGGGACCCAGGATCACAGTGGTCAGCCACTGAATCATCAAGAGTCTTGAGAGATAGCAGAGGCATGAATTTGAAAGAGAAGTTATGCAGTAAAATGTTACTATGGCATGGTTTGAAATATTTTTTGACCCATTCTTATACCAGAGAGTCCTTTATTGAATAAATAACTGATTTATCAATGCCTTTTCAGCAATTGAATTAACATTTGTCATTTCTTTTAAATTGTTGGCCAGAATTACCTTGTTTTCCTTAAGATAACAAAGAAAATGCTTGCCTTCTTAGTTTTTGTTTTAAAGTTAACGTTTCTAGAGATGTACACACACACACACACACACACACACACACACACACACACACACGAGCCACCTCTGAACTAGCAGTTCTTGCTAGTTTTTACAGTCTACTTTAAAAAACTAAATAGAAGAATAGATTATTATTTTGGTTGATAGAAAAATCAGAGTAAGTTTATAGAAAAAAGCCAAGGAAACAAGTTTATGGAGGTCTTATTCATCTTCTGATTCCCTCTCACAAGAAGCCACTGTAATCCTTAGGCGAATGCATCTGAACCCCGAGAAATGAGCTGCCCTGAGTGTTACTTGCTTGAGGCAACAGGATTTTAACACACAAAATTCTTAGCGGAGGGGATGAGGGCTAAGGGAGTGTGGAGGCAGATGAACAAAAACAGTCAAATGTCACCAAAAGGTTTTCTATTTCTCTCCTTTTTAAAGCTCGATAAGATAAAGAAAAGTTAGAAATGAGAGTAAAGATATCTATATTTAAAAAAAACTATTTGAAAGAATAATATTAAGGCAGGTGACTAACTGGACTTTGTGGTGCTGACTAAAGAAGGAAACTGGATCCAGGAGAGCATTGGCCAGGCTTCCTTTGTCTGTTACGTCTTGTGGCATTGTCCTCTTTGTCTTCAGAAGATTGTCAAACTTTCCCATCTCCTTACTTCTCTCTAAGTAATTCTATTTGTCTGATGCCTCAGGTGCTGCTATTAGAGAAAACTGGTTTGATTTTGAATCTTTTTGGTTTTTGATTTGGGGACTTAACTAGCTTTTGTGACCTTGGACCAGATTAGCCCCTTGATTGGCATACATTCCCTCTTCTGTAAAATGACAATCATCCCCACCACAAAAGAAAACATTAATCAGTATAACCAGGCTACTAAAAAAAGCCAAGCCCCAGCAACTCATTACAAACCACCTTTTCCTCCTCAGAAGAGCTGAAAAACTTTTTTCTTTTTTTTTTAAAAATACAAAGCTATATTCTTAAAGAGAACCTTCGATGCTGCTTATTCCTGATTTCCTACAGATCTCCCTCTCATTTTCTGCCTTTCTAATCTTGAAGCCTTTCCTGTAAGAAAGTCCACAAACCCAGTGGGGTCCTCCTTATGACTCGGTGTTGTGCCAAAGAAAGAATTTGTCCCAGAATGAGGTAGTTCTTCATGAGATGGTTGGAAATAGTCTTGACCACTCTGGGATCACAATTTTATCCAAATGAAAATGAGGAAGAGCCTTCTATTCAGGTATGCCAAAGAGAAAAGAAAAAATCAGCAAAGGAGACTTGTGGGGGAAGCTAATGAAACAGAGATGGAGGGGAGAAAAAAAAACCCAGAAGAATGGTGCCAGCAGCTGGAAACCTGGGCTAGAAAAGTTGGGGAATTTAAGAAAGGATAGAGTATATTCCCAAAAGGCAAATAAGCTCAAAGGCATCTGCTGAGCCTGCCCTTGATGTATAAGAGGCAGCCTGTGCACTCTGTCAGGATATTAACGAAGAAGTGCAAACTTTGATTTGAGGGTATCGTAGAGAAGAGTAGAATCGATCTCCCTGGCAAGGTTGGCCAGCAAGAGTAATTGCTAGAGAAGATCAGGGGAGACCCTTTGTTTTCCCATTAAGCATGGTAGGCACTTGGGCACACTTCTAAGCCACACAAAGAAACCTTGATAGAAGGGAAGTTGAGAATGTAGGGACAGAGACAAAGCACTAGGCACCTGCCAGGGTCTTTGGTGGAGATGAGAAGGACAGTGGAGCAAAGTGTTGCTGGCCAGTTGCTTTCGACACAAAAACAGGCAGTGTACTTGAAAAGAGACGGGGTGAGGATGGACATAAATTTAGATTAATTCACAGGCATAGAGGATTCTGCCTGATCCTTTTGAGGGCTTCACTTTTCTCAAGAAGTGAGGTCAACTTCCCAAGGGCAAGAATCAGGGGTTACTAGATGACGATTTGGTAGAGTCGGTGTGGGATTTTAGACAGCTGTGGTGTAGGATGGGGAAGAAGGTCGTTATGGACTACTATGACCCTAGGAGGCTGGAGACCCCTGGTCTAGTGGCTTTCTCAAGCAGTGCTCAGCAGCGCGGGGATAGATGCATAGGAGGGGGAGAATGTTTGGACTGATCCAAGGTTGGTAATAGGCCAGCTAGAGCCGGAAGAGAGAAGCTTGTGGCACGGTTCATGTCAGGAGGACTAGAAAAGGGATTCACCTACTGCGAATTCTCCCACAACAGGAAGGGCAGGCGAAGCAGAAGACTGGTAGGGAGCGAGGGCTGGGGAGTTCAGGATCAGTGAAGCTGGAGATCTTGTGTAAGGCAAAAATGAGAGATCAGACTGTGGCCACATGAGGTCTTGGCAATGCTAACATTTCAAAGATGGTACTGTTTTAGGGGAGGGGTCTGGCTGTCGGAGTGTAGAATTCTCCAGCAGGTTTTTACTGTTCAAGTAACTGGAACTGCGAGTCCTTGCATCTTGACACCGTAAGAAACCCACATTCCCAAGGGGCTAGTCGATAGGACAGACAGATAGAGGTGTCCAAAGTACTTTGCCCTCATATTTAAGGATCCTAGCTCCCCATCCCTTTGTCCCCTCCTCATTTTCAAGTTTTTCAAAGAGGTCATCCATGCTACTAGAGGGAGTTACAGACCATAAACAGTAAGGTGACATTTCCCTCTAATTCTGTAGACGGCTGCTCAGCTAGGCAGCGCCATCACTTTTTTGGTCCGGGACTTCAGTGACTTGGAACAAGAGATGATCCTTAAAGCAAAAGGACAGTCTTGCACACAGGTGCCAGAAGTAGGCTTCTCAGCTGTCAGAGGTGGCTTGGTCCTTGATTGAGCAGCTCATTCTGCTCCTGGAATTGAAATACATACCTGGATTCTAAGGTTTTGTGCCTCTTTCAGGGAATCTGCTATTTTCTATAAGCGGTTATTGAAGAAAGAGGGACACATATTTTGGCAAATTTTCTTTTTCCGACCTTTGGCTATTTCTGTGAACCCTGCAATGAGGAAGGGAAAGGGGTTAAAACACACTCTGACTGGGCCAAGCTGAAACCACATGTTCAGACTGTATGGGGCCTCTGAAATTCTTCCACAAAATGCATTCCTGGTCTGGAGGAGTTGCCCTTCTAATAGGGAGCTGGATTTAGATTAGTCACTTTAAGCTCCTCACTCTCGGGACCCGAGGGTCTCCCGACGTGACGCACACACCTACCCATGCTTATCCCGGAAATGGGAGAGGTTTGGGCATCTTTGATCACAGAGTCAGGAAAAGCTAGGTGCAAATGCTTCATTTAGGAAGGAAACAAACCGATCTCACCAGGCGTTTAGTTTTCTGTGCTCATACAGCTTTGGAAATTTGAAGGGACAATGATTTAGTGTCATGGAAGGCAGCACCAGCCTCATTCCTCGTCCTTAGCTGCCCAATGCCTTTGGTAGATAAGAGACGGGCAACAGGAGTCCATTTTCTGGGAAAGTTCTTCTGTTCTCCCTCACCGTTTTGGGTTCCAGGAGAATGTAGTTAAGGAAAGAAACAGCTCTGTTTTAGTTTTATTTGCTTTCTGTGTTTTGGGGGTTTGGGGGATGGTTTTCTTCAGGCTTCTCTGAAGATCACTCCCCTCCCCCTATTTATTTTCAGCTTGCGTTTTTAGAGTGAATTTGGATATGCTTTTTCTTCCCTGACTCTCAGGTTCTCTCCTACTCTGCTCCTTTTTTTTTTTTTTTTTTTTTTTTTGTCAAATGTGCAGGCTACAGAGGGCTTTGGTTTGTTTTCATGATATTTACTGGTTTGGGGTAAGCTTTTTGACAGCAGCTTACATTTTCATTACCTTGGGTTGATGACGTCAGGCACAAGTGGTTTGAACAAAGTACCTCTGACGGTGGGGTGCCGAGGCTGGAAAGGACAAGATTCTTGGTTCCTAAAGTTGGATTATGGAAGAAGTGTCATAGCAGTATCATGAGCGTACATTAGAAACCCCTACATCCTAGGGCTCAGCCCAGGACTAGAGGGTTTCCTCTTCATGAGCCCCCTGGGTGTATCTCATGTACACGAAAAGTTTAAAAAACACACAGACATCATGCTAAGACTACAGGGGAGGGGGAATGAATTGTCTCAGAGGCTTTTGTGTTCCTTAAGAAAATAATTCGGAAGGGGAAGGGCAGTGGATACCACTGAGTTATTTGAGGATCAAGAAGCCTGGAGGTAGCGACACCGTGAGGCTTTGTCCCCTTAACATGCTGCCTTCATCTGCCATCAGCCTATTTCCAACCACCTATATATTTAGCTGGTGCATCCAGGGAAGAGAAGCATGTAGATGAATAGGGGATTAGTGATCGACAGCTCTAGTTTCCATCCTAAGACCGAACACACAAAGTGTAGCATGCTGCATGCTCAGAGAAGAGAATCCATCTTCCTCAGGGATGATTCCCCTAACTTGTCGTCCAAACGGTCAGTCCTGAAATCATATACATACAAGCAACACTAAAAGGAACTTGGTAGGTTGTGTTTATATTTTTACTCAGTATATATGTAATAATAACACTTAAAAAGGGTGATGCACAATTAGACTGGAACAGGAGGGCATGTGGGAGGTTGAGGACTGAAGAGGAAGGAGGGGATGGTGTAATTGAATAAAATGAAGAATACAAATGTAGCCCTATAGGTGGTGATTCTCAGTAGATTTCCAGTGAGAAGTGGGAAGTTTTTCTAGGAGCTTTTCTAACTATGGAACATTGATAGCCATTAAAACACAAATAGCAGTGTTGTTTCTGAGGCATTCTGCCGGACCTTAGCTGTGGTTTCTGCCGAGGGCTAGGGTTGATGATTTTTTTTTTTTTGAAAATAGGACAAGCGCTGTTTCCCACCTCCCCAGGATGCCCTTACATTTGCATTTTGCTGAAGTAGAGTTTGCTGCTGCTGGTGACTTGGGCAACGAGAAAAAAGGATCTAGAGTTCACAGGAAACCCACATCACTCTGGCAGTCATAAAGACAGTACTTAGAAGTGACCATGTATGAGCAGGGAAAGATTCTATTAAATATTTGAAATTAACATTGCTCTTTTATGATGTTTTCTTCTCATGCATCCAGTTGGTACCCACCATTTCCCCTCTGGCTCTAGGTAAATGAATTGGATCTCTTGGGGAGACATTTATATTGTTTATGCTCTGGGAGTTTCTCTACAAGATGCCTGGGTTGGTGGTAACTGGAGGGCTGGTAACCAGTGTCAACCGTTCAGGTGTTACCTTTTGACTTTCTGTTGATATAGTGCTTAGGACTAGGGTGAGCGGCTTGGGAATTTCTGGTGATGGGAGTTATAATCCTTGGGTCTTGTCTCATCCCCAATTCTTATGCAGGTAAAACAAACAAACAAACAAACAAGCAAGCATACCGCTTAAAAAATTCAATACTGCCTGTTCAATATTAAACATGAGCTTTAAAGGAGAAAAGAAAAGAACAATGAAAAACCACCTGTCTACCCAAAATACTCATACTGAGTTTCTTCCTCCACATGGAGAAAATGGGAAGATAGACAATTATTTCTGACGTTGACATTGCCCTGTTTACCTTTTTCTTATATGAATAATGCCATTTGCAGCATAATTTCAATGGCCTACAGCCTATGCATTTCAGATCCTCTGAGAAAGGTAGATGACCAGACATGGTTCAACTCAAGATGGGAAATAGGAGCAAGAACCCCAGGAACAATCAAATTCGCTGGACTCATTTTGTCTCCCCTTGGGAGTCATCGGACTGGTTTCTTGTCTTCCTATCTTGCATATGGAATTCCCTGACTCTCCTCTTTAACGGTCTTCATGGAGCCATCATCGTCTGAAGAGATTCCACTCAATCAGCTTTAAAAAGGATTTGGGGTTCTGAAAATTGTATTGTTCCAAGACCTTCAGGTTTCCCAGCCTCCTGTTCTCCATCTGTCTCTAGAAGTACCTGGTGCAAAAGGCCTGTGCAAAGTTCGCATGATGTACGTTTATGCAGAGGAGTTGTAAGACAATTTGCTGAAGACAAGTACTTTGCTTTCTTTCTGATCTTGGTTAAACTTAACTGACCTCTTATTTCTGCACTCACGTTGGACACAAGTCTCTAAGTGATTCTGAAGTTTGGGACTGAGAGACTGTCAGGTATGCTAGATACCTTTCAGAAGCATGGCTGCAGTTGGATGTCCTTGGTGAACACTTGTGACTACTAGTTTCCCACAGGAGAAATTTGAGATTTGTCTCTACATACCATGGCTCCCATCATTCATCCCAGTCCACTTTTACCTCATGGTACCAGCCCACATTAATCTTGCATCCAAATGCATCCATTCACATCTCTAACTCTACAGAAATTCTTTGCAGAATTTCTCTTCTAACAGGGGTAGCTCTCTTCTGTCTTCCAGTTGTAAATCCCATCCATCCTTAAGACTTGGCTTCTCCGTGCAGAAGAACAGGCTCAAGATGCTCACTGCCACATGTGGACATTTCCCAGTTAATGGTCCTCATTTAGGTTTTAGCTGTTGGATTATGTGCTTTCATGTGCATTGACTTGACTATATATGCCCGTGTGTATAAATGCACTCCCACTTGAAGCAGCAAGTCTTTTCATATACAGGCCAAGATGCCTAAAGATGAAAAAGTTATAGAAAATAGTTTCGTTTTTTTTTTGAAAGCAACTCAGGAGCCTTATAATTTGGCTTTGACATGGATTTTAAATTTCTTGTATAAGCCATAGCTAATACCAGAATGCATTAGAAACCCTGTATTATGTTCTCAAAGAGGTGTATTTTCTGCTTTAACTGGGGGATCCATTAATGATCAAATAAAGTAATTCTTGGACTCTTACGGACGGAGGGAGAAGTACATTAAACACAGAAATAATGGAGGTGATGGAGAATCTAGAAGATGAAGAAACATGGGCAATCAGGATTCCTTTTCTTTACATCTCTCTCCCACCCTCTTTCTCTCCACTTGGGCTTCATCTGCTTAAATCTGCTTTATATCTGCTTAGCTAATCCATAAAGTCACACTTTTAAATTATACTCAATGGTCTTGAGAACAGTTGGTGAAACTTCCTCCCATGCTGTTCATAATACAAAGAGCATCTGTAGACAGAAGTCTAATAACGAGGCCGTGTCTTTTTTGTTCCCAGTAATACCTTCAACTAAATCCTTATACAAGCATATTGCCCTATGAAATATAGATACCCAGAGCCACAGGATCCGAGGGAACCTGTTTCCAGCAAACTACTGGCATAATTAACCCTAATGTCTTGCCAAGTTTAAGCTTTAATCTTACCTTAGATCACGTTATTTCCATAAGGAAGGGTCCACTTTCTTTGGAGGGAGCAGACTTGAGGTCAATTCAGTGAAGTCCCGGCCAACACAGGCTTCATCATAGACACAAGAATGTTTAACCTGAGTGAGAGCTACCTTGTGGTGGGTCGGATGGAACTAGCTCTGTGCAAGAAGCATTGTCAGATATGAATGGACCCTTGGGGCCTCCTTTTTCTGATAAGTGATAGAAATTATTGTGGGAAGCACAAACATTTTCCTAGATGGCATTAGAGAAACCCAAAGGAGCTGAAAAAAGCCTTTGGGATTAGGCGGAGAGAGATTCTTTTCTAATTTCCAATAACTAATGATCTAAAACTCTTGTCATTGTAAAATCAGTGGATGTGGAGGCATTGGAGCTTACAGTTGGGTTCTGCACTCCTATATACAAGCCTCTTTCTGGAAGCCCTCTCAGCAGGCAGAACACTTGGGTTCCTCTCTCTCTCGAGTCCCGCCTCCCCCTGATTCTGGGAACTCGACATCGCTTTGGTTTCTCTGCATGCATGCAGATAGACAACAGACTGTGAACAAGAGTGAGCGCTATTTCTCTGGTCCATTCTTCCAATCTTAGAGGTACTGACTCCTCTGCCTTTAGGTTCTATGGTGGTATACCTGAGGGGCTAGGGTAGGTCTCTTACCCCATGGCTCAAACACGCTGAGACAAGCGTTACCTTGGTGGATTTCTTTGAATTCACATTGCCTTGAAGAACAAGTAGATGAATAATATGCTGACATTTGAACTACTCGGATGTTAGTTTGAAAGCTACCATATCAAAACTTCGGTTTGAGAATACATCACATTCCTCCCTTCTGGTCTCTTTCCTGACAACTCGTCCAGATGAAATGAGGGGCAAAACAGAGCCCTTACTTCCTGAAGGCCACAGAACAGGCAAACTGAGTATGGGCAGATCTATTTCGGAAGCAATGATAGGCACAGTCTGCATTCATGGGTGGCTCTCCATCGCCGGTGGCACCAGATCTTTTGTCCTGGGCACGGGTGCTAGAGGATGCTTCATGTCAGCCTGAGGAGCTTCTGCATTCTTGCTGCTCCCTCTTGCTCCTGGTCTTCTTGTGTGGGAGCTCTTATACCTCACAAATGGGTACTGATGCTTTATCCACGGGGGATGTCACCCTTGTTTGCTTTTTGTTGAGATGACCTGCTTACGTTTGGGAGGCTTTTTTATTTTATTTTTTATTTTTATGAGCGGGGCAGGAAGTATGGATGAACTTGAAACTTTCTCAGAGTGTTCCCTGCCCCCAATTATCTATTTTGCTGTTCAATGAATGTATTTTCTGTCCCTATCACTATTTGTTGACACATTTGTTTTCCTTGAAGTCTCTAAATGCCATAAGGAGATGAACCTTGTTTAGTTTACCCCTCCAGGTGCCCTGAAGCCAAAGGAAGAAGCAGGCACTCAATAAATGCTTGTTGGATTTACCTATTAGGCTCCTTAAAAGAGTGCTTCCTCCAGTTTGGGTTTATGCAGGATTATGATACATTTGCCTAGAAAAACTCAGTCTGATTTCTCCTTTGATTGTGTAATTATACCAATAACTTCGCCTTTTCTAGTTTTTGACAACTTTTAAATTTCCAGGATATCACAGGAGTTTAGAGTTGTGCTCCTTCTCTGCCTCTTAGAAGGCCCGCCCATCCCCTATCACATGATTAAAGAAAAGACTTGGAGTTTTGACTAGTTGTCTCTCCTTCTAGGAGAAGACTCTAGTTGCAAGCGTCATGGCAGAATAAAGCTAGGGAGTTCTGAGGACAGTGGATCCAATCGCAGCTCCAGTGCTGGTGACAGGATTGCTGGAGAAAGATTGTCACATCTCTCATTTGTTAACGATTAGAGCATTTAGCAGTGCCCACTGTCTTAGAGGACTTAAAAGCATCTCCTCACGCAAGTTCCTCTTGTAAGATGAATATGATGCTTTGGGGTGGGGTGATAAAGGAAGTTTGCTTTTTGATCATTTTCTCTAAGTTGAACCCTTATTTTCACATCCAGGGATAAAGGCATAGCAGTCCGACTAGGAGAAATCCCAAAGGAGAAAGGGAATTAACCTTGGTCAGTTGGCTGGCCGTGTTCTTATTTCAAAGGTTGCGTGCTTCCGGGACAAAATAGCAAGTTTCTCTTGTAATTTCTGTGCTGTGACAAATTATTATAAAGGCTTCAATAGAGATGCACTATAAGACAGGCCTTGGACATGGAGTATTTCGTAAAACCCTTCCCCTAATGCGTCTCCATTAGATAGGTTTAGAATTGACCATCATCTTCTTAGTCAGGTGATACTTTCCAAAGGCCAGTACATAGCATTTTCTCTCCCCATAAATGATTCCTACAGGAATTGTGTTCTAAAAGCTGCCACAAGAATAAACCAAAGTCACATTAAACAGTTTTGTAACACTGAAAATCAGAGCCCACATACATAGTTTCCCTTGTAGTCTGCCTCTGTAGGAAACTACAACCTCTCTTAGCAGGTGTCCCATTTCTCTGGCATCTCTAACTTCGTGGGGTGTCAGACAATACTTTGTCTTTACTCTTACACTTTTCTGTGTTACCCTTTCAGGGGCTGGATGCACATTCTGACCTTGCCATGCACTGCCTGTCCTACACCCCCCCGGGGGGTAGTCTTTGAGATCTGGGTGGAAGTCTTCACGATCTCATAACTCTTACATTTGTATGCCTCTAAAACTGTCCCATGCACAATGCCACGGTCCATCACCAGCACAATAGCTAATCTGGACCAAACAATTCTTTAAGTTGTCCTGTGTGAATTGCTCTAGCCCTCTCTTCTTAAAACAAAGACTTTTGACTAAGTTTATACTTTTACACCCTTTCGACAGGTGATGGGGAGGGTCTTGTCAATCTTAAGATTTTGTAAAACCATCCTTCTTGCCAACCTAGTATAAAATAGTTGCCTTCTCTTTCCTGACACTGGTTTCCTCAGCAACCATGCCCTCTTTGGACACGTGAAATTCACATGTGCTCTTTAAATGTCAAGCAACAGGATTTTCAAATCTTCTTTTTCTTATTATTATCCATAATTAACTCTGACCAAGAGCTTCTAGTAGTAACCATACCACAGCTTGAGTGCTGTGCTGCCTGGTTTACCTATCACCTTTAAACTCACAGCCCTACAAATTCGTAGGGTGTGGGTACAAGCTATTTGACAGAATGTCATGCCGGTGGCTTCTACTCCAATTGGCAGTCTCATTTCCATCACCAGCACACTGCTATATCAGCATTTGTGTGAGCAGTATGGTCTTCTTAGCACCCACTGGAAGTGCTCAGTAATCTATTTACAACAACCTAAGCTAAGCCCCCCCACTCTTTTACCTTCTAAGCTCTAAACTTTGCAAGTTTGTTACCAGTTCCAAAAGCTTCTGAACTACATTGTCAGGTAGCAACACATGCACATGAAAATGTGTGTGTGTGTGAACATTTTGTTGCTGTGTCAAAATAGCTGAGACAAACAAACCAAGGGAAGATCTGTTTTGGCTTACCGTTGGAGAGGTTTTGGTCCATGCCAGCTTGTTCTGTCATTTTGGGCCTACGGTGAGGCGACTGAATATTGTGGTGACAAGAGTAGGATAGACTTAGAAATACTCATTGATGTGTTTATTTCACATTTCCCAGGAAATAGAGACCTTATAACAAAGCTTTTCTCCCCAAACACATTAAACCATGCACCCATAAATGGATTGATCCATTGATGATGAAGTCAGAGGCCCAAACACGAAGTTTCCACCTTTAAACTGGACTGCATTGGAAACGAAGCTTTTTGTCAATTGATTGTTTGGGCGAATATTTAAGCTCTAAACCACAGTATTAACCGAGCAAATGATAAGCATATTTTTCTTGATTTTAATAGCTACTTCACTATGTACAAATATACTAAAATCTCACATTATGGTTTCCTAGTTAAAAGTAACTGGGAGGGAAAAATTAACACTGGGTGGACAATGTTGCCAAGTTGAATAATTATTTCCATTTTAAAGATATGGAAATTGATGGTAAGAGATGAATAAACAGACTTGCCTGGCCGGTAAGTGGCAATATCTGTCTGAAATTCTTCCTATTTCACACCTTTGGGCTGTTTCTGCACCATGGCTAAAACAATAAAAACTGTTGTGAGGCTGGGGAGCTGGGGAAGCTAATGGACCCTTAAAAGAAACCATTGCAGAGCAACAGCAAGTTTTCAGTTTATCTTCTGGAAGTAAAAGATACAATATTTTCTGCCCTGCATTCTGTGTAGTCTTGCTTAAATGGATCAGAGTATTTAGAAATGTTTCCTTTAAAGATACCGCGCAGAATATCATTGACTGGGGCAGGGGGCAGTACAGATTGGTTAAAAAATACACATTAAGAATTCAGAAGTAAAGGTGTCCATTTCCTGCAGAAAGCAGTAGATATTGCTTTGAATTGGTGACCTTTACCCCTGACAGCCATCTTAAGTCATTACACAGTCTGAGAATCGGATGCTGTGGGGACAGTTTGAGAACAATTAAGATGGACGGTTGTCTCTGTCACTTTCCCTATAAACTCTCAAAGAAAGCATCGGCCATCTTTTGTGTTTCATCAGTCTATAGGAACCCATGGGTTTCATGTTACAATGTCTGTCTAATGGAATTTCATTGAATAGGAGAGCCATATAGCAAGAGACATGGAGACTCAGTGTTCTGACTCTCATTAGTTATAGCAGAGTGGAATCTTCAAAAGATTTCAATGAAAACAGTGTGTTCTTAAGTGAACCAGAGAGTCAAGTACAAAAGGAGCCAGGAGCACAGGGTGGTGGTGGCAGAGGATGTGGCCGTGGTCCTCTAGAGACATGAAGATGTGACAGCATCTTGATTTTAAAAAGGTAAAAGGAAGTGCTAGGGAGTGCAAGTGGGGCACATTGTTAGAGAAATGCAGTGGACAAACTGGCTTTCTGCCGAAGCCCAGAGATCACTGATCTAAAGGAAACAGAGGTGACGTTATGATGATGATAATGAGATGAGAGATGCCTTCCCCTTAGCAACAAGTAACCTCGTTCTGAATCCCAGCGTTGATTTTTTCACAAATGCTTGAAAACATTTCCCATGAACTTCGGGTATATAAAGCTATGTTGTTTCTCCATGTTCCTGATGATTCTGAATTCCCCTCTTTGGTTCCCCAACCTGTTTTTGTTCCCCCTTGTCACCTCAATTTGAAATTCCGATCCTCTTCATAGAGATGACAACTGGGGGCTAATGAGAGAGGCTTTAGAGTTGAATAGAATAGGTAACAAAATGTGTTTGTTCTTCTGAGCTACTAGACTTCATGGGCGACACCTCTCCCTGGATCTCCCATTGCTGCTCCCTGCCTGACCATTTCTTCTACCTTTTCTGAGATCCCAACTGTACCCCACCCCCACCCCTGCTAATTTCTGGTTGCTTTACTAAACAAGGAAATATTTGCCACTATTTGGCTTAATCCCCATGTGGTGCTCCATCTACCTACCCAGAGATGTTATCGAGCCATTCCCTTTTAAGACAAAGTGGAGTTTTTAAGTAACCTTTCCCCCCTTCTCCTCCCCAAATATAGTCAGTGTGTATAACAAAGGAAAAGGAATAAAGGGTCATGGAGTTATGCCCCCATGTCACAGGGTCTTGCAAATTGCTAGTGGGTTTTCAGTAGGATTTCTTATCTTTTCTCTGGGAGCAGCAAATTCATTGGGTGTGACTGCACTGTCTGAAGAGACCGACAGCTTGGAGGGGACATAGTAGAGCTGATTGTTCAAGGATTCAGCTCAATGTGACCTGAGAGGATTCCCAAACAGAAAGGAAAATGGTCTTTTCAGTGGCTTTAGCTTTGTGAGTGTGACCTTCATTGAGAGGCACTGCTCACTCTTGGGGTTCTGGGTTGCAAGATCCTATACCTGACCCCTCTCTGCTTCTTACTTCCTGTGCATTGCTTGGTGGTTAGATGCCAAAATGTCTTCTCATAGATATACATATAGGGTGTGTTCTGTTCAGTGCAGGGTACACAGATGATAACGTCTTTCCCAGGTTAGTCAACAGAAGCTACTAAGTGAAAGGGCACCTTATAGATTTCCAGAGATTCTTATTTTGTGGCCTCCTCTTGCTCCGAGTCTGCTCTCTCGCTTAATTTTTCTCTCCTGTTTCTTATGTGCCACAGCAAGTTCAGTCTCTCACTGTCAGTCTTCCACGCTCAACAGGCTCCTTTTCTTGGCACCCAGGATTCTGCCCTGTTGTAGTCTTGTAACATATTCAGCCCTTAAGGACGGAGAAATGCCCTGCTCAGAAGTCTACCATAGGTCTGACCAGGAAGACAGTGTGGACAGAGTGGTTGGTTACATGTGCCCTTGTTGTGAGAGGATTGGTGAAAATACTGAGAGAAAGCGGAGTTTGTGGTAGACCCACTCTTGTTTGCAGAACAAATAGCAAAACAATGACAAACCAAATCAAAATCAGAACCCAGACTGCTAGCATTTCTCTAAACCTCTACCTCTATGATAATTAACTGCTTGTTCAGTGTTGGTTCATTGACCTATATTATACATTCTTCCTTTCTGACGTTTGAAGCTTAGATAGGATGTTGTTTTTACAATTATTGGACTGCCGCCTTGGTATACATTTCCAGAAAAATATTCATATTAATAACATATGTAGACCTTAAAGACGGAGAAATCCCCTGTTTGCAAGTCTACCATGCTTCTGACCAGGATGAGACAATGTGGCAGAGTGGTTCCAGGCATCCTTGGTGTGAGAGGAAAAGTCTCTAGAAATCTCTCAGTCCTTCACAATATTTCATTCTTACTACACTGCGTAGGATGCTCCACAGAGTACCATCATACCCAGGGAGGTACCTGGCAATTGCTTATTAAAAATTTTAGGTGTTTAAAAGCAATTAGGCTTATTTAGAGCAAAGAGGAGCCTCTCAGAGTAGGTCCTAGGAAAGGCTACATGGATTTCTAATGGTCTTGAGGGAAACCCTTTGTCTCTGAGGGAACCCTTGACATTTTTGGTGATGATTTCTATGTACTACCCGTGGGTGGGAGCCTAGCCAGAATTCTGGAACATGTCCTATCAGATTTTGACAAGTTTTAATTCTACTGGCATTGTGATAGGCCTGAAGGTTTCTTTTTTTTATTGCTGTTCTCGTTAGGTCCAAGATTAAGCTGAGAGTCTGAGTTTTAGCAGCCAAGATGCACAAAAGCAGAACCCAATCGCTGCGTCTTTCATGTTACCCTTTGTCCCCTTTCTGCCTCCTCAATAAGCCAGACTATATGGGACCCTCTGACTGGGCGGAAAGTAAAGTTGAGTCACAGAGAGGAAGGCAGGAATTGGTGGGTACTGTAGTACTTTAGGAATAAAAGTGGGGTCCTGAAAGGGTTCACTGGCGTGGCCCAAGTCGTTCTCTTATTCTCAGTTCTCTTCCTCAGCAGGGAAACATGGCAGTTGGACTCAACGTCAATTCCACGAATTCAACATTTTGTTGGGGTAAATTTTCTATTGGAGGGACAGAAGACACTCAAATCAAGTGAAAATTTCCTACCCACTTGCCCATGACATTTGCAAGTGAATCTGAGTGATCAATTTCAGATATCCCATCTTGAATGATTTCTGGGAAGGAGTGGAATACAGGCATGCCTCAGGGAAAGTGGACATATCGGGACCAGGGAGCACCCCAAAGTCCCACGGGGGTCTGCCTGCTCCTTGGTGGGAGCGAGTATTTGAGCAAGGTGATGGTACATGTGGGTGAGCCCAGAAAATATCTCTTTCCATAGACATCACACTGGTCACCCCAAGCAACCAGGGCTGTCTGAGAAAGGGTTGACTATTGGGATGAGGGTTGGCTCTCCAGGCAGTCTGGAGACTGCAGGGAAGAGTGAGCCTTTCCTCCTGATAAGGTATCACATGGGGCTGAAAGATATCTGCACATCCACTTTGCCCACAGTCACAAAAAAAAAAAGTGTGCTTCAACGTGATGTGCAGTTTGAGCTTCATACCTTTCAAATAGTGAAATACGGACAGATTTTTCCCTCTAATAATTCTTGAGATGTCTTTCCCCTAAATTATAGTTCAAATACCTGAAAATCTTATGACCACTTTTCCATGAACCTCCATAAGCAGACATGTGGTAGTAGGTGGCAGAAGACGAGGGTGTCTATCTGGCTGATGAAAGTTCCCTTATGGTTAGAAAAATCCTCCCAAGGGCCTTCACTGACTAGGACATGAGGGGAAGAACTGAGTGAATTGTTGAACCAAAGGAGCTGATGGCAGTGAGTTCATGGCATGATGTCAAGGGTCACAGGAAGGAGAAAGTGACCAGTGAAACATTATCAGAGCTAAATAGGAGGGTAGTCTACAGTAGCAGGAACTACTCTGACCTGTAATGGTTTCCTATATGCGCTCTGCAGAGGACTGTGTACCTACACTTCTCTATATGTACAGAGACAAGGCGGGTTCTTAGCCCTCTAACTTGGGTCTCCTTCTATATGCTGATCACAGAGGACTGCTCCGCTAGGATTCCCCAGTGGGAGGGTATTTTGAAAGCTAGGAAAGAGGCTGCCAGAAATTGATTCTTCTGGCAGAGCGTCTTTCTGGTAGAAATAGGTAGCAACATTGGTGATGGTTTTCATGAAACTGCTGCTTGCTCCATGATGAATTTGGAAACTGAAGCTGGGTCAACAGAATTTGTAGGTAGTGAACCCAAGGACTAGAAGATCGGGCATTGGTGGGTCCAGGGGAAGAGAAGAAAATGGCCTTTGAAGCAAAGTTTATAAAACTTGAAGGTCATTGGCTACATCAGATGGCTTCTGATGATGGCCTTCCGTTCTGTGCACAGGAAGATGGCATGTCTAATTCTCCCTGCACAGCCCGAGGATAACTCTAGCTTCTTCAGAATGATTGTGCCTTAAACAATGGAGGTTAACAACAGTTTGATCATTCTCATGAGCATAGATGGAAACCACAGACTGGTTTTTGCAAGGAAAAAAAAGGAAAACACAGAATTTTAGTGTATTTATGAACCTCTTAAATGCTTTCCCATGGGTCCTGACTTTACCCCCTTTTCCCACACCAGAGGATGTTTAAGAATCCCATAAAGTATCCACCAGCTGTCAACGTGTTGATGGGGCCTCCTGAGAAGGCATGGAGCTGGTGTTAGGTGGAATGTTTTGGAAACAGAATCCATGTGCCTAAAGTCCACATATATGCAGAACACATAGTTAAAAGATGTAAGAGTTTATGCTATTTTTCCTGGACTCTGTTCCATTTACCCGTGTTACGTCTGCACTGTGTCTCAAAGAAAATGGATAAGAAGTCTCTGATTCTTCTACAAAATGTCATACATAGGACTGGAGATGTTTCTTTAAAGCTATGTGGCAGGGACCAATGTGACCTTAACCAGCAGGGTAAACATTACAGAAACGGGGTGGAAGTGGGATGCCTTTTATCTTTCACCTGGCTACATGACTGCTGCATAAATTCGGGAAGGCTACCAAGCTGAGGAGAATACCCCCACCAGTATAGTTAGAGTCAGTCTCAGTAAAAGAAAAGTATCAAATTCCTGACTTGGAAAGATGGGCTACTTTGTGTCATTTGATAATGCCCATATCAGGGACTTGGCCTGAGCTGAGCAGTAAAGGAAGAGGCGGTACCTCATTCTTTCCACTGTTTTCTTCAAGCTACACATATCTGGAGGAGCCAGTTTGGAGACTATGGTTATATCCTAACAATAGATACCGATTTTTAAAATGAGGACTGTCATGGTCCTAGAATACTGTCTCTTTGAAGTTGTGACTTCACATTGCCAGTTGTCCAAGTCTCTCAAGCCTCCTTTCCCCACTGTTCAGATTCTGTCTACCACCCAGGATGTGAGTGCTTTCTAGATTCCTCTGTTCTCATGTTTCCTCGTTCCTTACAGGTCTCAGGACTTTGTGTGGAGTGTGAAACCGTGGCTATGGATCCCCTAAATCAAGGACCTTTCTACTGGACCCCATTAATGGACACCATTTTTTCTAAAACCTCTAGACTTGGGCAAAGGGACTCCTGCTTGTGTGTGTGTGTGGGGGGAGGGGTAGAAAGGGAGGGGAGAGAAAGGGAGAGGGAGAGGAAGGGGTAGTCAGATGATGGAGTTTGGATGAAAAAAGTGTGGAAATATTATTTACTTAGGTAACAGGATGGAATATTTGAAATCAGGACTGTTCTGGAAATTCCACCACAAAGATGAGATCGTACATCATGGTTCAGGTGCCTTTCCAAAGACCTTCAGGTTGAAGGAATGGAGTCACCTCAACAAAGTGCCCTCATTATTAGTCTGCAAGTTATAGGATGTACTGAGACAAATATACTAAGGTATACCCATGTCTGGCTAAAGGTATGATTGGATGACTATTCAGTGATTCAATTTTAAGAAGGTGTCTAGGGATGTATGTGGTTCAGTGGTAGAACACTTGTGAAGTCCAGGGGCTCAATCCTCAACACAGCACCCGCCACAAAGAACTCAAAAGGTTTTTGGCTGTTTTTTGAATAGTTTATAAATGCCCCTCTTTGCTCTTCATTCTCTTCCATAGTTTATGCACTTCTTGTTTCTGTAAATGAATCAGCAGCTGTTCGAATAAGCATGGTAAAATGGCACCTGCTTAAGTCATCACTTTCAAGAGTTAACTTACTCTTACATCACTTACAAATCACCACTTACAAATCAGACTTTGGCATCGTGATCAATGTACTCTTGCTGATACATGACCATGGTCGGCAGTGATCAGAAGGTCCAGGATGGCCCACTGCGCCCTCCCACTAGCATCACCAGTAAGGTGGAGTAGACTGCAACTCACTCAATTTAGTAACAGTTTCCCATTCTGGAATGGAGGGGAGGCAGGCTCAGTTAACACAGCTGTGTTCCTGAAAGGGCCTGGCCTGCAAGCAAGCTCTCATCGTGAGGTTTGACCAAGGGCAGTGGGTGCCAAGAAGTCTAAGCTGAATGACTGTTATCGATAAGAAAGCTTACCTTTCCTAAATTCTTCGAATTTTGTTTCTCTTCTGTGTTAGGTATTTATATTGCTTTAAGAATGGTCAAAAACTTGGCCTTGGCTGTGCTAGAGAGGGCAATCCAGTCGCAGCAGAATTATAGGAGAATTTAAAAGGGAAACTGTTGCCAACAAGGCGTAGGAGCCTCTGCAACCTCGCATTGAGAGACCTTTCTCTGCTGGGGAGCTTAAGGAAGTTACCCCCAAAGGGTTGTTTCTGCCCCAGAGCTGCACCTGGCCCCAGGGACTGCAGACAGAAGGGAATGGAGCCAGACTTGTTGGCAGAGGATGCCACCAATGTGCTGTATGGCCCTATAAAATCCCTGAATGAAGGGTGGGGGGGTGAAAAAAACCATACTTTGGAACAGGACCTTGTAATGCTGTATATACAAAGTATAAACTCAATTGTATGACTTGGGGCAATAGAGACTATTAGTGTGGGACACTTCAGGGTGCAGGAGCTACACATGGGCACAAGGGAGGTAGTAAACTGCATCCTTCTCCGGGGGACAGACAGAAGCTCCAGGTCTCTGGGTCTCCTCACGACGATGGAGTCCAGATACCACCCCTGTTAGTGTTGAACATGGGTCTTAAAGCTAAGCCTTCTGGTAAGTTCAGAGGAGGGAGACAGGCAAAATGGAAGGAAACCAAGCTTGGTTTAGAGCTAGACATGGTATGAGGTACTGGCCTCTGAGAGGCCCAGTTCAGATGGGGCTGGTGAGGATGGCCATGGGGTGTGGGGATGAATGTGGGGATACTGCTATTGACAATAGTATTTTGGGAAGCTGAGGCCTTTCTGGCTGTAGCTGGGCTGTAGCAAATATGTCACATGGGAATCAGTGTTTCTGTGAAGACCAATAATAAAGTTGAGCCAGAGAGAAAGGAAGACTTGCTAAGATTTACCCAGTCCTCTTGAGTCAGCAATATTACAATACCAGAATGCTCCTGACCCTTGTTGCATGCCACTTGTCTTCAATAAATCTCCTGGGAGATGGTGGAAGCTAGCAGGCCATCTTTGATTCTTCTCTTTTGTTTTGGTTCCCCTCCTCAACCTACCCAATTCAGTCAGTCTGTTTCTGTCTGCACTTATGTTCTCTATATTCTGGTCCTGGCTCTCTGTCTTAGAGAATTAAGCCTTTGTTTATTTCCAATAATGCCTGCTCTTTAATCCATTTCTGAATGTCCAAATGCCCAATATGTCATTTAATCTTGAAAGCCAGCTTTGCCAAACATACCTCTAACCTGAGCTACGTTGGTCATAACTGAGCTGATCATAACTTGACTGATCTTATGTCTGCCAACATTAAGCCATTGTCTAGAGCAAGACAAGGTCTCATTTACACAAGAGTTCCTTCTGATAAAGGGGAAGCTTGAGAATAATGCTTTGGGATGATTTTTAAGGCTCTGGGCCACAGTGCTTCTCACACATAAATAAAAGCAGACTGCATTTTCTAGGGAAAAGGCAAAGCATCTTGTTAATAGAGATATCAGAGTCTTACAGTTTGTAAAATTTGGCTCATTGGTTAAGACAAAACTGGCATGAAATGGCTCACCTGTTTGTTTTTAGACTCCAGTAGCTTCATTCTTATCTCCTTTTGTGTGTGACTAATTCCTTGATAGGTTCAGGTTATGTATCTGTATATATATATTTACAAAACTAAAACTTGAGCCCAAGTCTCTTAATGGGTATCTGTAGTTTTTTCTGACTTTTAATTTGTCCAATGACTTTTCGTTCAGATCCAAGAATCCCAAAGATTAGTAAATTAAGCGAGCAAGGGCACCATCTTTTGATAAGCTATTTCATTCCTGTAGAGAATATTTCTCCTCTTTTTGGCCTCTGGCCTTTTGTGTTACTTAACCAGTTGGACTAAATAAAAGGTGTATACATATAGCTCAGTCTGGAGCTTCCAATGATGTAGTACATGTGAAAATGCAGGCGTAGCTATAATTGAAGCATTATAATTAACTTCAGTGCCTTGGTTAACACTTATGCTATAAAGCCAATGGCCTAGTGAAGAATTCCAAGGAACCCATACGTTTCTGGAAGAAAAGGATATTTGTGTTTTAAAATAATGGTGTCCATACAGGTAGGATAAATGACTGCTTCCTTCTGCCTCTGTGGATGCTCTGTGATGCAGAGTACTCCTGGGCCAATCATTGTTTGAAGCTGTTGGCCCTTGGTGTGCGAGGAAAGATAGCAAACCATAGTCAGGCTGCATTCAGGGTGTGTCTAAGCTGTGACAGAGATGCTTGGGGAAGCACACTCACAGCTGGTGGTTATATCTGTTTGGGCTTCCAAACACCTCTGGTGGGTTTCACTTCCGGGAAATGGCTGAATATCTTAACCATGACAACAACTTAAATGACTCCTAAATGACTTTGACTCCTAAAATAGGAGTTCTCTTTGGAAATCTGCATTTAATGGAGCCCCCACTCCACTCCCTGACCTACTAACCCTCAGTGACGGGTGGCAGTAGTCAGTTTTGTGTCATTGACAAAACACCCAAGGGAACTGACTCGGAAGGAAGAAAGATTTATTTTGACTCACAGTTTCAGTGGTTTTAACCCATGGCCAGTTGGTTTCATTGCTTTTGAGCTTGTGGTAAGGCACACAACTTGATGGGGAATTTGTGTTAGAGCAAAACTTCTTGTATCATGGCAGCCAGGAAGCAAATAGAGCTGGGTGCAGTGCTTCAACGCCTTCTAAAAGGCATACCCATAGTGACCTCACTCCCTTCTACTAGGCTCAGCCTCCTAGAAGTTTTACTTCCCCCAAATAATGGCTCAGGCTGGTGACCAAGCTTTTAACACATGGGCCTTTGCAGGATACTTCAAGTCTAAACTGCAGCATTTTGCTTTTAAGTCCCTGAAAAGGGTCATTTCAAAATGAAGAAACAAAAGCATTTAGCACATTTCCAAATGTTCCCAAAGGATAAATAGTTCCAGCATTGTTCAAAGATCCGAATTCACAGTCTCCTGTGAGACTCAAGGCAAAATTTTGGCTGCGAGTCCTATAAAGATCTCAAAGTTACATGCCCCCAACAGGCCAGGCATAGGGTGAGCATTGCCATTCACAAAGAGGCAAATAGGTAGGTAGATAGAAAAACTAGACCAAAGGAAGTTAACAGGAAACATAGGTTTTAGTAAATACAATAGCCTCATGTCCAGGATCTGGGGAACAGAGTGCTGTGGTAGGATCTCCAAAGGGCCTCCTGCCTTGCTGGCTGCAATCCACATGGCTGCTCTCTTGGTCATCTTTGCTTGCTGCTTACAACTCCCCCCGCAGGTATTTCACTGTTCTGACATCTCTGACTTTCTGGGGTCTCCATTGCATCTTTGGCTTGACTCTTACAGCATCACACATTGCTTGGTCAGGAACTCCTTTCTAGAGTCCATGGACTCCCAAGATAACTCTCTGAAATTTGCAAGAGTTTATAACTCTTGCATCTATCTCCCAGCAAAAACCAGTGTCACCTGGATGCTGCCAGATTCTGCTCCTGGTTTGAGAAGTAGCTGGTCCGTGACTGCAAATGGAAATTTGCAGGATTAGAAACACAACTCAAGGAAATAACTCCTTTGGTTACCCTGTGTGAATAGGGCGCCCAGAAGTTTTCATCTCATGTAGAAATCTCTTTGCCTGCGATGGATATTTTTCAGGATTTCTGAGATGTACTCAAGCCATCTTTCCTATGATTCTGGTGCAAAGTGCTTAGCTCCTCTTAATTGGTCCTAAGTCTTTTGGAATCAGAGCTTCTTTAGTTACAACTTTACATATATTTATTTTCAAATTTTCTCACGTAGCTGTTTTGCCAAGCACTATAAATCTTGACAAAAGGGGGCCAAGATGCCCATGCTATAGCCTGAATGTCATGTGCTTTGAACTTTCCTCCATTAGATTTAAGTAGTCTTTCAGGGTTAAACTCAACCTCCCACAAAGTCTCACGGCATGGAAAAATGTAGACAAGTTGTCAGAATGGCTTTTAATTTCAATGTCAATAGTCCCTGCTCCCTAAAACCTTACATGCACAGTCTCTTCTCCTCATATTCCTATCGGCATTGCTGTCTAGGCTCCAATCAGATTGCTCATTAAGCTCACAATTTTCCAAGCTTTTGCTAGTTCCAAGGGAATTTTCTAAATTCCTTCACAAATAGACTCTACTGGCTTCTAAACCATGCTGTCAATGGCCAGCTACTTTTCTTAGTTCCAGTTTTCTGTGCTAATCAGCTTTGTGTCACTGTGACAAAAACCTCTTGACACAATCTCTTTCCAAAAACCTTCTCGACTACTAGTCTTAGAATTTCCCATTCATGGTCACATGACCTCCTCACTTTGAGCCTGTGGTGAGTCAGGACATCATGGCAGGAAGCACATGACAGAGCAGAGCTGCTAATCTCATGGTGGCCAGGAAGCAAAAAGAGAAGAGGTTAGGGTCCCAGTATCCCATCGAAGTCCATGCCCTTGTGATCTTATATCTTTTCACCAATCCTGCCTCCTAAGGTTGCATCATTTCCCTAGAGTGAAACAGGCTGGGACCATGCCTTCAGCATAAGGACTTTGGGGGAAGATATTTCATATCTAAAAATGAAAAGGAGCTTATTTGGAGGTGGTAGAACAATTCTAGGGGCTAATTTAGTTTTTCCTGATAACCATTGCCTTGTACCTTCATGGTTGCTTTGTGGTAGGATGACAGTCAGAAATGGGTTTATTGTTTGGAAGAAGCACCATGCAGACAAATACAGGTGAAACTGAAGTGTCAAAAAGTGGGGATGCATGCTTATGAGGGTTAAGTATTTTCAAAGAAAATAAAACCCAACCTGCCTTAAAATCTAAACATATAGCCTGAATATTTATTTCTGAAGAATGGATTTGTCCTCTGGGACTAGCAGGCTCAAATGAATAAGCTGTACCTGGAGATAGTTGGAGGTCCCTTGAAGGATGGGCACCAAGTCTAACCAAAGAAGTCACTGATTCCAAATACAGAGGTCTATTATTTCATCTTTTTTCTTTCTTTATGGTTCATATTGAGCAAATGGGTGTCTGCCCTTGATGCTGATAGTTTCCTGTAGAAAGTTGCTGTATTGGTTGGTGCCCATGCTGTACCAGTTGTTAAATATTTTGAACA